>NC_143012.1:103331517-103396517 GCF_055824585.1 Amblyomma mixtum | reverse complement strand
TTAATGCCTATGGAGGTGTTCAAAGGCTCTTCCCACTTTCGCAAACACTTAGGCTGGGGCGACAGAAGCCAGATGTGCAGCGAGTGGTCAGAGGCCATAAGCATGACACAAGCAGGCGGTGTGATGCCAAAAGGAAATGCACCACAGCTATGCGGTGCATGGAAGAAGACTCAAGAGTGCGTCGCCGCAGGTTGTAGCGCTTTGATTCCTTAAAGCAAACGCACCTCACTTTGAAAGAGCTTCCTGATTACCACTTTATCGTTGAGCGCTTTCTTATAGCTCCAGGCTCCCACCCGGTTCTTCCACGGTGGCTCAAGGCGACCGCTTGGGCTTAGTAAAGAAGAACGCTTCCTCGAAGCAGTGACTACAATCCCCAAGAGAGTTATGCTGGCAGCTGCATTTTCCTAGCTAGCCGCGAGTGGTAAACGCGAATTTAAGGCATTATGGTCAAATGTTTAGGGGAATCCCCCAAGGTGGAGTAGATTTGTAATAAGCGAGTAATTACTGATTGGCATCCACCCAAGCGCAGCCTTACGGCTACAAAGGAAAGCTACACAGCTTTCTCAGAAACTTCGTAGTTAAAGAAAAATTCGTCCTGGTCCGGGGTTCGAGCCGGGACCACCGCTTCACTGGAGCAGTCGCTCTACCAACTGAGCTAACCGGGACGGCAAGCTTATGGTAGGGCGAGAGCGAATTGATCAATAACGCGGAGTGGGAAGAGTGTTGCTCAAATGTTTAGGGGAATCCCCCAAGGTGGAGTAGATATGTAATAAGGGAGTAATTGCTCATTGACATTATTCAATTACTCATTAACAATTACTCATTGACATTAATTACTCAAGGCATTATGGCCAAACCAATCTGTGTATATGTGTGCTGCTAAAGAGATAATCAGAAGTGATTTCTGTTTCATCAGGTAAACGTACCATGGAGCGACCGACTGTGGCTACGGACATAAAGCGTGCATATAAACCAGCGTAAATTGTTAAGTTCAACGCTGCACGTATGCTTATATTATTGCGATAGATGCTTCACCGTGACATCCTTGCCGTTCACTTCTTGCACGCTTACACGTGACCGTTTTTAAACAGACGGCGTCTTCAGGGCCACATCGGCGGCTCAAAACCCTCTCAAGTACGCACAGTGGCGTTCAACGTTAAAAACGGTCACTGCGACGTTATATAGCGCCTTGCTTTAACTGCCCGACGGCTGCTTCTAAAGCAACCCGGGCGCCTCAAGCAGCTGGGCGCCGGCGTTCCTTTTTTTTATTTCAGGCGAAAATTTCTTTACAAGGGTACAATACGCACAATGCTCTAGGAGGACGCATAGCCAGAGGCTAGTTTCGGGTCCATCACAATATTGTACATTTTAAATGAGGCACGCGAAGACGACACATTGCGTTCATAAAGTAAAATTCACATTCTCAACAACTTAGAGATAAACAAACGCAAACGTACACAATACACACATTCTCACGAAATGAAAAACAATACACCATGACTTCGCATATTCATCAGGAACGTTTTCAAAGATTGCACAAAGTTTATTTTCCGTTTAATATCGTCAGGTGTACCATTCCAAATCGAAACACCACTGAACTCTATTAGTCTTTGCCCGTAACTATTGCGAAACACTGGTAAGTTGAAATGTTTGGCACTAGCCGCCTTTGCTTCCCTTTTAGGTATTATAAATATGCTATGGGGAAGTGGATCATCAAATTGTCAGATTAAGTGAATTGTCTGCGCTACCTTTAAAGTGAATATGGAGTTAAAAGGCAGAATACGGGTTGGCTTAAAGAGCGGTTTGCTAGAGTCAGATAATTTCGAAGAAGTAATAATTTTTGCCGCTCTCTTCCGTAATCGGCTTACACGTTCGAGATATGTAAGATACGTGTTACCCCGTGACTCTAGGCAATACATTAGTTGGCTCTGTATAAAAGCAGAGTATGCGAACGATTGAAAAATGGAACCATTCTCGCGCTTGCAATAAAACCAGCTCCAGTGGCACGTCTTGCCGTTCCAAACTCATCGTCGTGGGGGCACTGACCTTTTCCCCAGATGACGGCCCGGTCGTCGATGAAGACCTGGTCGTCCTTGACCGTCCGCCGGTCCCCGCTGACCACCACTTTCCACTCGGCGTGCGCCTTGCCCCGCAGCATCACCCGGATGGCTGCGGAGAAGAAGAGGGCGCCACTGTAGCTGGCGGCTTTGGGCGGTATAGTGCAATTTCTTCAAAAGAAATAATAATAGTAATGTACGCTTGATCTCCTTTGCAGCGAACAGAAGTGCCGGCCTGCCAACCCCACAAAAGGCTTGCGTGGGAGTTCTCGGCACCAGGTATCACATACGATCACAAGAAGAGAAACTGTAGCAGAAACAAGGAAATGCCACCTCGTTTAAAACAATACGTGTCTCAAAGCAGAGCGTCGAAATTAAGAGCTCAACTCGTGAAGACACGCTTTAGATTTATTTGTAGTTTACACTCAGAAAATACTTCTAAATTTGTTTGACTAACAAGAAGTGGGACCTAGTACTTGCGAAGTTTCTTCGCGTAGTCTAGGCAATAAAAAGCGATCGCGAGAAGAAAAATCACTCACAGCAGCTTGTGGTGTACAGTCGTCCACACACCTATGAAAAGCGCTTGAACAGCGCACAGGGAAGTACAGCCTTTGTGAAAACTTTGGTGCCCAGGGGGCTTTCTTTTGAGCCACACTGTGTCGTTCTTAATGGATCTCTAGGGTTCCAAATTTCCTGGACATAAGATTTCTGGTGCTGCCTCCTGCAATAGGTAGGAATTCCATGAATGCTCCTGAAGTCCCAGTATAAAGCCTGGAAGTGAACCCCCTGGGCTCTAAACTTCTGACAGAGACTGTACACTTGTGTCATTTACGAGTGTGATTTCTCGGAGGCAGCAGGCCGAACGAATGGATTTCTGCGCGCGCTGCTTGTCGCTCGGCACTGTCTCGCGTCGCCGCGGCTGCAATATAAAGGGGGGGGGGGGGGGGGGGGGATTTCGGCCCGGCGCAGCGTCGCCAACGTGACGTGTCCGACAACAATCGCCGCGCTTGCGCCGAGTACGTCGGAGTACAACAGAGCCGAAGTGCCGCCGCCGCGCTCGCCAGTTGCTCGTGCGCAGTAGCGGCGCACAGCTAGCGTGCCGGGGCCGCTGCCGCGCGCTCTCCATCGCCTCTCTACCCTCCTCGTTGCCTTCGCAATCCTCCAGGTGTAACCAGAGCTAAACCACTGCCAATTTCTTTGTTTTTAGTATGAGTGCTGAGCGCCATGTGGAACGTGGTGGCAGCCGTGCAGAAAACTAGAAGCGTTCGTCCAGATTTTCCGCCCTCCTCTTTGAGGGCGATGGGCCTTTCCGTTCCGCGACAGTGCACGCAACTGTGCACCACAGGCCCCATTATTGATCACTCCTGGAGAGCGGCGTGTCGCGTATTTTGTCGAGCCGTGTTTGACTAACGTCCTCCTGTACGCCCTTCCTTATTGTTTGCGAAGCCTCACCGAGTTCCTTCTGTTCTCTTTTGTTGGCTTCTCCGCTAGTCTTTAAGGGGCGAAATTCATATGGACGTGTTCAGATAAGAACGGTAATCGAGGTCCCATGACCATTTTTCGTTTTCAATGAAATTTTTATATATGATGGGCAAATGTGTCCACACAAAGGAATGAACCTTAGTTTTGCAAGAACCTTCGTAGTTTTCTCGGAAAAAAATCGCATGTCACAAGAGGTGGAGAATGTCGTTTTTGGCACTTCGCAAAGTTGCAAGTTTGAAGCCTCATTCCACGCACAAAACTTTTTTCCCGCGCATCAGCATTTCTTCAGTGCTTTTTTACAACTTGTACAATTTGAGAAAATTAAAAATGTTTTCTTGCTCTTTCAACCTTCCGAGTAAAAAAATTGCAAACTTCGCTTCTGGAGCTATGCGCTGCAAAAAAGGCACTTTTCAGGTCAGCCTTAGGGCAAGATGCCTAAAGATCTTCCCACTGAATATTTTTCTCAGTATTTTTCAGCTGTTTTTACTCACCTCAGGCAAGTTCTGTTGCTCTAGACTTTACAGATAGTTTTCAGTACGGTCTCAAAATTGGCCGAAATTCAAAAACGCCAAAAAAGTTACAACTTTGACTTGGGTTTAAAAAAAAAACACCATCATCGAATTTTGTTAAAATTTGCCTGAATAATCCTCAATACATGATAATTTTAGGGCACTAGAAAAGTGTTGCATTATTTTGTTTTAAAATACCAAAATAAACACAAAACTGAGTTCATGTTTTTGTTATATAGAATTGCTTATTACTGCCTCTTAGAAATAGTAGCTGTCAGAAATTTGATTTAGCACTCATTGAACGTGGTTACATTTTATTTACCTCAATATCCGAACCATTCTCAATGCTTATGGAGCTTCTATTCGCTTGTTAGCGGCGCTCTTAATGCGTGAAAATGGGAATAAATTCGCGATTTTGCCTGATGTCATAAGAATTGGCTGGTGGCGGTCAAACGTTGTTTGTATTCTCTAATTTATTCGTCGTACGGTCTATTGGTATATATAATCGATTCATTAAAGATATTAGATCATTTCTCGGTTCTTAGAAAAATTTTTGTATATAAAAGTTAATATTAATGCGTTTCTGTAGTCGGCGTTTTCGAACCTGCGTCCATTTACCTCTGTGTTAATGGTTCTACAAGGCACTGTCAGGAGACAAAACGTAGTCTCCTGAGGGGAACGATTTATCTGCAAGGTTTTTAATCATGGGGAGTTTTAATCGGGAGGCAATTTAAAAATGGGATGCCACTTCAGGTGCACATTATATTGCACAGTATATATTGCATTATAGTGCACAGTATATTGTCCAGCAGGAAGCACTAACCTGCTCACAGTCTCTTCCATTCCGAACCAACGCCGTGGCAAGCATTTTTGCAGTGTCCAGAGACCGAAAACATCAATATCGTCCGTTGACATTCACTGCGCTGCAGCTCATGAAACGTATTTATTCCTGAAGTGAGCGGGAGCCCCGTCGCTCAAATATATTATCTTGGTGTAGATTGGCGCGTTTTCTTCGAGATGTGCTTTGATTTTTGACAGAGCCAAGCATGCATGAGCGGAATCATGGGACATATGGTCGAAATTAACGGCGTAGTTACGAGTCGATTTTCTTGACATGACAACGCAGGTAAACACGGTTACCTGCTTTTTCTGCCAATGGTACGCTTGTACTGAGTCTGGCAGCACAACTGTTCATTTTTTGGCGAAATCAAAATGTAAAACAATTGCACCTCTCTTGCAGCCGTGTGTTTTTTCATGTATTGCTCTTGCTTGCACAGATATAATATAGTTGTAGGGAATGCATTTCATGGCCACTCTGAAATTCTCTCATAAACGATGAAGCGGTCAGAGTATTTTTTAACTAGGTCACCGTATTCCCATGTAGCAATCAACACCTCATCCTCGCTGCTCATTTAAAAATTTTCCAAAGTGAAAATGCCATCATGTGGATAGTGGCACAATTCCTGAGGAAACATGACGCAGCATCACACCATCGAGCATCACAACACAACTTGCGGAAGCCTGCAAGTGAGGCCATACACAGAGCCGGAGGCTTCGTAGACGCAATTCAAGAAACTCTAAAGAACATCACCATTCTGGAGCTCCACAGAGGGAGATTGCAGACTTTCGCGAAGTGAAGAAGGAACAATGGAAACTGGCAAAGAAAGTGCCTGGAGTTCAGACGCTCCACCTGTGGAAGTAGGTTCAGTCAACTGAAGGCAGTGCATCCTACGTGGCCTCCACCGCTGCTTCTGAATGGAAGAGACTGTGATCTGGTTAGTGCTTCGTGCTGGACAATATACGGCGCGCAAAACCGAAACCAACTGCCGCCGTTTATTTCTTGTTGCGATTTTCTGAATTGCAATGTGCACATGAAGCGGCATCCCAATTTTAAATTGCCTCCCGATTAAAACTCCCCATGATTAAAAACCTTGCAGATAAATCGTTCCCCTCAGGAGACGAGGTTTTGTCTCCTGACAGTGCCTTGTAGAACCATTGAACACAGAGGTAAATAGATGCAGGTTCGAAAACGCCGACTTCAGAAACGCATTAATGTTAACTTTTATATACAAAAATTTTTCTAAGAATCGAGAAATGATCTAATATCTTTAATGAATCAATTTTATATACCAATAGATCGTACGACGAATAAATTAGAGAATACAAACAACGTTTGACCGCCACCAGCCAATTCTTATGACATCGGGCAAAATCGCGAATTTATTCCCATTTTCACGCATTAAGAGCGCCGCTAACAAGCGAATAGAAGCTCTATAAGCCTTGAGAATGGTTCGGATATTGGGGTAAATAAAATGTAACCACGTTCAATGAGTGCTAAATCAAATTTCTGACAGCTACTATTTCTAAGAGGCAGTAATAAGCAATCTATATAACGAAAACATGAACTCAGTTTTGTGTTTATTTTGGTATTTTAAAACAATATAATGCAACACTTTTCTAGTGCCCTAAAATTATCATGTATTGAGGATTATTCAGGCAAATTTTAACAAAATTCGATGATGATGTTTTTTTTTTAAACCCAAGTCAAAGTTGTAACTTTTTTGGCGTTTTTGAATTTCGGCCAATTTTGAGGCCGTACTGAAAACTATCTGTCAAGTCTAGAGCAACAGAACTTGCCTGAGGTGAGTAAAAACAGCTGAAAAATACTGAGACAAATATTCAGTGGGAAGATCTTTAGGCATCTTGCCCTAAGGCTGACCTGAAAAGTGCCTTTTTTGCAGCGCATAGCTCCAGAAGCGAAGTTTGCAATTTTTTTACTCGGAAGGTTGAAAGAGCAAGAAAACATTTTTAATTTTCTCAAATTGTACAAGTTGTAAAAAAGCACTGAAGAAATGCTGATGCGCGGGAAAAAATTTTTGTGCATGGAATGAGGCTTCAAACTTGCAACTTTGCGAAGTGCCAAAAACGACATTCTCCACCTCTTGTGACATGCGATTTTTTTCCGAGAAAACTACGAAGGTTCTTGCAAAACTAAGGTTCATTCCTTTGTGTGGACACATTTGCCCATCATATATAAAAATTTCATTGAAAACAAAAAATGGTCATGGGACCTCGATTACCGTTCTTATCTGAACACGCCCATATACAAATGAGATGAGGATGACCGCCTATTTCTCTCTCTCTCTCTCTGCCTGCATGGATCTGCCGTTCTGGCGTCGTCTCTTTGGGCACCGGGCGCGCAAAGCCAAGAAAATATAGATAGAGTGCTGACGAAATCACAGAGCAAGACTGCCTACAAACCACGACCGACTGATACTAAGAACACTAGACTTATACACAGAACGAGAGGCAAGCGAAGCGCGTACTTTCAACTGGTTTTATTATACGGCAAATGGGGCTTTTTATGCAGAAATTAGTACCCTGCACGCGCGGCTTCTTATACATTCCACAGAAAGAATAAATGATAGCGAAGTTTGGTTAGGTGACAAATCTAGAGAATCTAGAGAGCCCTACCACCTTCACCGAGCCCGATGACGCCAGCGATTCAATCGCTGTCTTCGAGAGCGGCTGACACGGTTCTGATACAATCATTTGTTCCTGTGAACTCCTCGGGCTCAGTCAAGGCGGTTGGGTAATGAGCGGTTCTTTTGTTTTTCGAATTCTCTAGATTTATAATGTAACCATACTTTGCCATCATTTATTCATTCTGTATAAAAAGCTCTACACCCCGCGCAACAAAACCAGTTGACATTACTCCTGGCACTCGTTCTTAGCGCAAGTATTATACCTCATGACCTCCAAAATTTTAAGTCTGAGGATACCTCAACGACCAGGGAGCTCGACTACTGAGCCGGAGAACTAGTTTTGAAGGCCGGCTGCGGACGCCGCGAAATAACGCAAAAGGTGTCCGTGTGCTGTGAAGAATCCGATGTGGTCTAAATTTGGAGCCCTCCAATGCTGCATTCATTAACACCCATGTGTCGCTTCCGGAAGTTAAACGGCATAATTGGCATTTTTTGTTGAATTGAGGCCTGAATAGCCATTCTGTGGAACGAATAAAGTTATTACTACAAGTACGTCCTGTTTCTGTTTTTCTTGAGACTGCTTCGTAGTGATTGCATTCGTGTGCATTCAATGCTGCCTCATGCGGATGCTGACGTAATAGCGGAGAAGACGTGCGATTACTTCTACCTAGTGATCAGTAGATGAGAAAGTCCCTGTGTATCAATCACCGCGTCTATGGTGGATCAGTACACGTGAGGCAGTCTGCATATTCAACAACAAGCCGCTGTTTGCTTCAGAAAATAAAATATGATTAAGTTAGCATGAGTAAGACCTCCTGTGGCCTTCACATTTGTGAGAGCTGCTTCAGCAAAAGAGTTATTTTTTACGCTGAAGGCCGATAAGCGAGTAGAGCGACTAGTTACTTTTCGCTATTTTTTGCACAAAAATCCAGTGACATAGTAAAGATTGCAGTCCATAACTTGCCCTCCATCCGATTTGGAACGGAAAAAAACTGAAAAACACAGCCTAAAACGACACCGAAAGCCAGACACGCCGCTCAGCCGCGTCCGCCACTCCGCAGGCGAATGGACCCTAAAGTCCCTAATGGACCCTGCGCCGCAGCGCCCCCGCGCAGTTGCGGTTGGCGCTTGTACTAGAGGGCTAGCAAGCGTGGCCGCCGCGATCTGCACCTCGATCGCGGAGGCCACGCAAGCAAGATCTGTGCGCGCTCTCCGCCGTGGCGGGCGGTCAGTGTCAACACCTAAATTATTCTTACACCGTGACTCGCTGTAACCACACAGATAAAAAAAAAACGAATATAATGACGGATTCTCAAGAAGCCTGAAGGAAGTACATCAGGGGCAGGATAGGATAGGCGTCCATTAGAATCCTGACGCACATCGAGGAAGCCGAAGGGCAAGCAAAGCTCATATGCCCACCAGCGCTGCGGTCGGTGGAAACGAAAGAAGGCGTGCTCGCCGCAATCCGAGCACTCCTACACCGCGGCCACCCCAACGCCCCAATGGAAAAAGCTTGCATGGCCCGTCTCCGGCAGCCAAGCAGGCCCTCCGCGGCCCGAGCTCAGCAAGCCAGCTCGGGGAATTGACATTGGCCATGCACGAGCCGATCGCCGCTAACCTACGCTGGGACATGCTCTCCCCTACGACGGCCTTACGAGAAATTACCTTTTATAATAGAGAGTACACTAGAATCGCAGTTGAACAAAATGAAAAAGGTTCGCAAAGCCTTAATCGCATTTTCTGTTCTTTAGACATGAAAAAGAAAGGTCTGCAGCCTATCACGTTGGAGTAGTCGTTTGGCCCAGCGCCGATATCTTTACTGGTGAAATCTGAATATATTATCAAGCTGTCACGAAGACCAATGCCTAACAACACGCAGTTCAAGCTGTTATTTATTTTTATTTATTTGTACACAGTGCAAACCCTACCGGGCCTACTGCAGGAGTGGCCAAGAACCTAAGTGGCCAAGTTCCTAAGAGTGGCCAAGTTCCTAAGAACCTCCTGTAATGTGTACGATACAAGATTTTCAAAAGCAACCTTTAAATAATTTTTAAGCAGCAAAAAATGCAATACTCGAAACCGAAACCGCAAAACCAAAACCGGGGAGGTGCTTTCGTGCGGTATTAAATGTGACGTCACTGGCGTGTTCGCCTTGGTGTGAAGCCCCTGAAGATATCGCAACTACCCTGAGCCGCTCTGTCGACATGACTGGAAGGGCGGAGAACAGCTTTTCCGTGACAAGCGAGTCGTTAGAAGACGACTCATTCGACGATTTTGGATTGGTCGAGTCGGCTTTCAGGTATGACCCACCGCCGCACGAGCCAGCAGAGTCACACCACAGGCCGCGTCACCTGCAGCATGGAGACGGTCTGAACTCGGAGAAGTAAGTACTTGAGTCATTTCTCGTGCATGAATTTGTGACACAATCGTCAGAACAAAAGTTAATGTGATGCTCCCACTGACAGCTGTTCGTGTGGCGAGTCTGGCCGACCCAGCCTGATGAAAGAATCTGCTGCCGGAACGCTGCCACGTTGCACAGCGTCTTACAGGGGCACGCATCACCAACAGTCCTCTCTTAGCGAAGATGTTAGTCTTAGCGAAGTTGTTAGTCAGCGCAGTTGTGTGTCCTTCTTGTTCTGGTCCTTTGTCTGCAAGCGCTGTTTTTTAGAGCGCAGCTCTTTGGCGTCCGTTCCTGGGTTTCGCGTCGTCGTCGGCGTTGTCGTCGGCCTCGTAACCAGCTCCGCCCCCCTTTCATCCCCCCAGCGCTAGCAGCGACCGACTGATACCGCTGGATGCCGCTGACGCCGCTAGAGAGTCAAGATAACGTGACTGCATAGAACACCGTCGCCGCCATGCAGAAAGAGGAGGAAAGGGTCCCCCCCCCCCTGTTCTTGTGTGGCGGATAGGGTGCTCTTCAGTTGCCGACGCGCCGGTTATTTCACGTAGGCCCCGGCACGTCGACGAATACGTGACCACCTTCCCACGGCTAGACCTGGTTCTTAGCGCTGCGGTAGCGAGGGTACTGTTAGCAGATAGCCAGGAAGATTTACAAACTTTGGTTAATTGCTGTGGAGACGAAGGAGACGCTCTAGGATTCAGTTTTAGAGCAACTAAATCAGGTGTGATGATTTTTAACGATACAACTGATCAGGTGCTTACAATACAAGGCCACGAAATACCCAAAGTGGCCGAATACAAATACCTCCGGATATGGCTAAACGAAGGGCAGATATACACGGAAAAGCATGAACAGGCTCTTAGGGCAAAAGGACGAAGAGACGCCGGGATAATGAAACATAGGGCATTATGGGGGTACAACAAATATGAAGTACTAAGAGGTATTTGGAAAGGAATAATGGTGCAGGGACTTACTTTCGGCAATGCGGTTCTGTGCTTAAGGGCAGAAGTTCAGTCGAGATTAGACGTAAATCAGAGAGCTGTTGGAAGATTAGCACTAGGTGCCCACGGCAAAACCACAAACGAGGCAGTACAAGGGGATATGGGCTGGGCATCGTTCGAGGCACGGGAAGCTAAGAGTAAAATACTATATGAAGAACGCCTGAGGAAATTGGACGATAACAGATGGGCAGCTAAGGTATTTAAATATTTATACAGAAAGAACGTTGACTCACAGTGGCGGAAAAGAACTAGAAAACTAACCAGTAAGTATGCCGGTCATGAGGACGGAGAAAGAAAGAGCATTAAACGACAGGTTAAAAACGCGGAAGTTAAAAATTGGATGAATTCAATCGAAAAGAAACATAGTGTAGAACTGTATCGATTCTGGAAAAGGCAGATCAGGAAAGAATTTTTCTATGATAACTCAAGAGGCAGTGCCCTACTTTTTGAAGCTAGATCAGGGTGTCTTAGAACGCGCAGCTACAAAAAGAAATTTAACGAAGAAGATGACACATGTGCAGTGTGTGGTAGATCTGTGGAAACAATTGAACACCTCATAATCAAATGTGATGGTATCCATCCGGATGTCGATGCAGGCACAGTCACTCTTTCTGAGGCCCTAGGGTTTAAAGATAACAATGGTCATGTAAATAAATCTGCAGTGGAAGTCAGCAAAAAGCGATTGGAGGATTGGTGGCTGAAAAGCAGAGATGTGGCATAAGGTTAGAATAGTAGGAAACCGTAGGCAAAGTTGATGGAGAATCTTAATGAGAATTGCCAACACAGTAAACAAAAAAAAATAATAAATAAAGAAAAGCTGAGCATGGTGGCAATTGCCACCACCCCGTTTCAAAGGGGGCGCTCCTATCCATCCATCCATCCATCTATTATATTGTTTGTGTCGGCATCGGCGGCGTTGTCCCTGAAACCAACTCCGCAGCTGGGGTTGACTCACTATCGGCGTCAGCGGCATCAGTCAGTCGCTGCTATCTCTTCCCTCCTCCCTTTATCGTGTTGTCCGCTTGCTGCGCGCGCTTCTGCCCCCATCGTTTGCCGCTGGGTGTACACGCCGCCCCCCTCCCCCCTCTTCCTGCGAAAAATTAAAAAAAATTCTGTGATAGCGCATACATGTGTTGCTCGATTTCTTTGCCTCAATCTATCGAAAAGGTGAAACAGCTTATTTGCTGCGCTCAAATTTCGCATTAGGAAGTAACGTAATCGTCGGTAATTTTTTCTCAAGATGAACCCCAACCAACTCGCCCAGCAACACACCTTGCTCTTAGCGAAGCTTTGTCTCGACGGCGAGCTTTTGGAAGTGAATTCACGCCAGCTGTAGTTCTACAATCCAACATACTTTGAGCACGCTTACCGTGGTCCGCTTCCTACTGACGGCCGCGGACTGATCATCAGCGTTTCCTGGCCGTGGGGGCAGCCTGGAGCTCGCTGGCGAGTTTTTGAACTTTTTCACCGAGAATTCCTTCAAAGTGAGTGAAAACTTTTGACACTCCTCCTTTATAAAGGTATCGCGCATTTGTATTTCAAATTTGAGCCAATTCGGTGCAGTAGTTTTTAAATTAGAAGTGTTTTTCCACACAAATAGCATGTAAACAAAGCACACGGCCATGTGCTGAACATAAATAACGTGTTTATAATCATTTGCACCCTCTCTGATCAGCTTAAAGTGTATTTAACTTACTCGCTCCGTCTTTCTAATAATTTGGACAACTAATTTATTTATTTAGACCATATTTTTTCCGAAGTTACAGTCAAATTCGTAATGTAAACAAACGGCCTCTCAGCTAGGCCTTTTCGACCAGTTCGGGAGATAAAACTCCTCTCACTTTTGATTTCTTAGTTTAGTCCAATAAAACTATATATTTTTAGGATCCCTGAGGTGCGAGGAATTCATCTGTGCTTATTTTATAGTTCTCGCTTAATTTTTAAGGAAGTTATTAGCGAAAAACCTCCCGCACGTGTTACACAGAGGTGACTTTCGTGTCAAATTTTGTTTTTACAATTTTTTCTTTTAAACTAAATATGTGATGTAATATGTCTTTTTGATCGGAAAAATCAGGGCATTCATGTGCCGTTAATTTCAAGTCCGTAGCTTTATTGAGTACCAAGTTATTGTTTTTTTCGTATCTGGACTACAGGGTTTTTTGTTATTATACTTGCATACCGAAATCCGCCAGATTTGGCGGAATTGCGTCAAATCGTTGCCGAGCTGTACAGTACAAGCCTGCTGTGTTTTTATTGTGTTTTTGAGTGTCGCTTAGCATCCTAAATAGTTGGCAAAGGGTCAATCAACAAATTTTGAGTTTTTTTGTGGGCATTGATCATGGTCACTAGACGTCCTCACTGATTTCCATCGACTTGCTGTGCTTGTCGCGATCTTGTTTCTGAAGTCATTAACCTTCTGGTTGCCGACCCATCTCGAACACCTCATATCAATCTAAATTGTTGAGAGGAATATTGCATTCAATTTAATTTGTTTTTTCTACTAAAAGTAGCAATACTTTGTACTTGCATATACATACACTTTCCACACTTGCAAGATGGGAAAGGACAAGAAGGGAAAAAAGGAAAAAGATCGCGAAAAGAAAAAAAGGAAGAAAAGGATCGAACAACTGGAGCAGACGCCATCCACAGTCACCAAAGATTCCTTTTTGAGGGAACAAGTTCAGGAAACTCCAGAGAGAGCGGTTGGAGGACCTTGGCCTTCCCCTTCACTAAACACAGTTGATGGTCAGACTACTGACGCCTGGAACGACTCATGGTCTGAAGAGGAACAAGGGGAAACCGATGTGGATGTCAGAGAACATCATGATCCAAATGAGGAGGCTTGTAGCCTTACAAGAGAGGACTTCCCGGCTCTTGGGACGG
Source organism: Amblyomma mixtum (assembly GCF_055824585.1). Lineage (NCBI taxonomy): Eukaryota > Metazoa > Arthropoda > Arachnida > Ixodida > Ixodidae > Amblyomma > Amblyomma mixtum. The sequence continues at coordinate 103,382,702 of NC_143012.1, read as the reverse complement.
AAGAGACGAGCCCACATTATGAAGAGGGGAAAAAAGAAAAATCAATCCTTCAGCGACTCTCTGTCATTGACCAAGCCCTTTTCACAGCGGCAACAAAGATTGCAGCAGCAACCCCAGGCAATGAGGAGGTGGAGAGACAACTGAACTGTCTCATCACACAGATCACCAAGATGAAGACTCTTCTATTAGAGTCGTCACACAAGAACAAAGAACTGCAGGGACGAATCGAAGGAATGAAGGAGTCGCTGCATGGTATAGACCTCCTTCACCCCGCGACGTCACGGAGATGCGGTGGCGCTGATGTCAGTAGCGACTTTCGCGTGGTAGGCAAAACAGGTTCCGCCTGGCCGTGCCTACCGCAGCTGCTGCAGCTACCGGCGGCTGTATATCGTGGCTGCGCACTGCATAAGCAGCATGTACTGATCAGCTGCTTCGCTGTTGGATCCGCGTAGTATCATAAAACGAAAAATTAGATTAGCTTTAATAGGTTTCTCGCAAATAAATGCCGCATTAGAAAATGAGCCGCGGTAGTAAAAGCGCGAAGTCTGGGTGTAGACCGGCGCTGCCAGTCAACGTACTTCATAGCACGGAAATTGCCGCGCTCATTCACCTGAACAACCGCATGGTACGCTTAAAATTGAGCAAGGAAAAGAAAAAGCATGTATGTAGCTGCGAACGTATTTCTCACCCTGAGCTGGTGTGCACGGGCGCCGGCAGGGTCACTCTCCACAGGAGTGCGTTATTTTGTTGATAGCACAGCATGTTTTAACGTGTGCAGAAGTTATACGAACGTGTAATGACGCATTTTAGGGGATTTAATATATACTTCAAAATATTTCTTAACATGAACGACATAATTATTTGATTGTAGTAGTAAAGTCTGGTAAGTTGTGACAATCTTGCGCGGTCGCGTTGGCATGCTTCGAACAGCGTACTTTCATTGCATCATGCATGTCATAAGCTTCTTCATGAAGTAGTACATGATCGCGAAGGCTGTTTGGAAAGAAGCAACCGCAGGCGGGGTACCAACAGAGGCACGTAGCGAGACTGACAGGGGATGAGGCAATGAAAAGTGTTTTCTTTATTGATGCTTGAGATATGTAGCCAAATTTGGCGCAAATATGAAATTGCTCTGCTAATTTCAGCAATGCGTTTTATTTTCATCTATACCTGGTAAAGTTCTTGGATAATTGTAATTAACACCCTCGTCAAGTCACCACGGGTCTTGAATAATTAAGTAGAAAATGCGGAAATTTTTTATGCCAGCACGTTGCCAACGCCCTATTCTCTATGATGGCGGTATCACTTCTTTTTTTAGATTCGCAGTACCTTTCTTATCAAAAATGACTACCATACTACTGCTCCTGTCGCAAAAAAAAAGTCGAGAGATTTATTGCACTCCTCAATGTCTCTGGAATCGTTCGCGGCAAATAGAATCATTCTATTTCCATTCGTTACAATTTTACGAAGGGGTGAGTGATGCCAATCAGAAAATGTGGTAGATCACAAAACAAACCTTTAAGTTTTTTTCCCTCGTTTATGGTCTCTTCGCTTTCGCTTTGGTCAAAGAAATGCCGCACTGAAATCAACGAAACCTCTGATCCCTCTTCTGCGTAGTGATACTACCATTGTGGTGCTCCGTCGTCGGAAACCCGCAGGATTCGCGACGTGCCAGGAGCATCAGAAACGCCATTACCTCACAATTTTTGACGACCACAGATCTAAGAACCTTAATTTTATGTATTTCTACTGAATATTTTGCTATAATGTTTAGTGACCAAACAGAAGACCCAGGGCTGGAAGAAATATATTTTCAGGAATCCAAACTTTTCACCAAATCGACCAGTTTAAGAAGGGGAGAAGTCAGACTGGTGGTGCCTGATCTGACGGCTAAAAAGAGCGGCTACGCGAGACAGATGAGATCGGGACACGATCGACGCTGTCCGCACTTTTCGCACTGTGCGACACGTGTGTCAGCAGACGGTGAGCGCACGTCGGCTCTGCTGAAAAAACGCCAGTGCTTCCCTCAGCACTGTCCCGAGGTAAAATCATTCTTGCTAGTTCAGTGTCAAAAACTTATCATTTTATTGAATGCCTGGGGTAGAAACCAACTGCAGCGCTTTCTAGCCATAATACAATACACACCGTGTCGAAATACGCCGTACATGGCCCACGCGAGCCCGTGTACTTCGAGGAATACTAAGTTGAAAGCATCAACCATTGTTATGATTCTCAGAAACTCCAAACGCGCATACAAGCCTTGAAAACCGACGCTGCACCACCTCAACTCGATGCCACTCCCTGGCCTCTTGCCTACCGCGAGCCCGTTCGCGACTGCAGCGCCACCTCGCTTGTTTTCAAACATGGAGGAGGTCTATGCACAACGAAACAGGAGGCAATATCACGTGGCCATCAGGGAAGGAAGAACGTCCGCGTCAGCCTGAGCACGGTCTAAAGCAAAAGGAGGCTTTAGTCGTAACGTCAGAGAACATACCTAAGGAACAATTAGGTAAACTCATTGAGAAAAACATTGATCCGTATTCATTGGGATTAGTGGACGTGGACATGAGGCCATCCAGGGAAGGCATAGTTATAACATCAACCTCGGCCGAAACCATAAAGAAAGTTGAAAGAGAACTTCGTGAAAACAAAGCCACGAGGAACGAGGTTGTGACACGCCTCCCTAAGAAGAAAAAGCCACAAATAAAGGTGGTCGGTATCTCCGAGGAGGTGCCCGAGGATGAAATCACCGAGCGAATCATTAGGCAGAATAATTTCGATTGTCAATCTGACGACTTCCGCCTAGTGAAAACATGGAAAGGTAAGAGCGGCACCACGGCCATCATAGAGCTAAGCAAAAAAGCTTTTGAGGCTTTGAAGGGAAGAGAAAGAATTAACATCTTGTGGACAAGATGTTTTTTCTATGACAACACTTTTCTGCCACGCTGCAAGAATTGTTGTAGGATTGGACACACGGAGCGAGCCTTCACGGCAGAAGCCCGATGCGCCGACTGTGGGGAAAGCCACCACATACGTCAATGCACGAACGAAAGGAAGAACTGTAAAATCTGCGAGGATAGGAAGGTTCACGCCAGCGAAAGGAGGCACTCCTCCCTTAGTAACAATTGCCCTGTTTTCAAGCCAGCCCAGCTGAAAGAAACCCTTCAGATAGTTGCAAAACTTTAAGAAACCAACAGTCGAGAAAATAAGAAACTTGAAATCATGGATACTTCAACTTTGAAGTTTCTACAAATTAACTTAGCCCGCTCTTTTAAGGCTACACATCATTTAACAAATACTCAATTAGTACAAAAACAAGACATCACGTTAACTCAAGAACCATAAGCACTAAATAATAGTATTATCGGTTTCGGTATTAAAGAAAGAATATTGGCATGCAAAGTTAATCCAAAATGTGCAATAATTATCCATAATGAAAAAATTGGCGTGTTCCCTTTACTTTCAGATCAACTACTCGTGGCAGTTAGGGTAAATTGGCAAGAAAAGAACATTATAGTTATTAATTGTTATATCCCTCCCACAGAAGATGTAAATCATATTCTTAATAACATAGAGAAAATTTTAGAGACAAATTCTGGACAGTATGTAATAATTGCAGTAGATTTTAACGCAAAAAATAAAATTTGGGGAGGCGAGAAAACTGACTAGAAGGGAATTGAAATAGCAGAATTCATAAACAGAAATCAACTAAATTTAGTGAATTAACCAAATACTCCACCAACTTTTGAGACTAAAAATGGTAAAAGTTGGATCGATCTCACAATTGTGTCTGATTCTCTAACACCCCACATCAACAACTGGGAAGTTCTGGAAGATTTCACTAATAGCGACCATAAATATCTTGCACTGGAACTTTTCAGCGAGGAAAGGCCCAACGAACCCCACCTCACTAAAAAAGGAGAACTTAAAGTCTTACAGAGTCTAGCGGAAGACAGATGGATGAAAGAGACGGCAGATACCTACATTAACTCAGTAAACCATTTGAATTATATAGTAAATCACCTTTACGATAAGATCAATGCTTTAATAAAAAGGTATTCCAAAAAAAGGAAAAATAAAACATTAGAAAGCAAACCATGGTGGACGCCAGATTTAGAAATAGAAAGGAAAAAAGTAAATGCACACAGACGTCGTTACCAAAGAGCTAATGATGCTATGAGGAATGTTTATTGCACTATATACAAGGAAGCAGTTGAAAAATACAATCAAAGTCTTAAGAAAGCAAGAGAAAAGTCGTGGAGAGATTTTTGTGGCACTGTAGCTAATCACAACCCATTTACACTACCATATAAACTAGCAGTAAATAAAATAAAAAGAACAATAACCATTCCTAATATTAAAATTAATGGAGGACAGGCGTCAAATTCTGAGCAAGAATCAGTTGAACATATTTTAAAGAATTTGTATGACATTGTTGTATCTCCGGAAGAAGTAATCATTAGGAATAATGAAGTAGAAAATAGGCCGCACGAAAACGATATCCCGTTTACAGAACAAGAAGTAGATAACATTGTCTTAACGTTAAAGAAATTTGTAGCACCTGGACCAGACTCTTTAAGAACGTCTTTTATTCAGGCACTTTATATGAATAATAAGAAATTTTTCATTAACGTTTTTAATTCGTGTCTAAGAATAGGTTGCTTCCCAGACAGGTGGAAAATTTCAAAAGTAATTCTAATTCCCAAGGGAAAGGGAGAAGATAACGAGAATAATTTTAGACCGATAGCAATAAATTCAATCCTGGGTAAAGTACTGGAGAAATTACTTAATAACCGCTTATACTTTTTCTTAGTTAAGAACGACATACAACCAAAAACCCAGTTTGGGTTTAAGCATAAAACATCACCAACTATGGCACTAAATCACTTAATGAGAAATATTACAAATCAAACCGAAAAAGGTCACAAAATGGTTATCATTTCTTTAGACATTAAAAATGCTTTTAATTGCATTAATAGAGATGCAGTGGCTATATTATTCGAAAGAGCGAAAATTCCCTTCAACCTCTATACCTTAACGCTTGAAGTACTAAGCAATAGAGTAATTAAATATAAGTCAATAAACTGTTCACTTGAATATAAACTTAGAAAAGGATCTCTCAAGGTTCACCTTTGAGCCCACTTCTTTGGAACTTTATGATGGCCGAACTCCTGAAATTAGATACACCTGCCCACTTTGAAATTCAGGCTTTTGCTGATGACATCACTATACTAGTAAATTTTAAATCTAGGCTTGATCTGGAACAGCATTGCGAACAGGCACTTAACCAAGTGTCACAGTGGGCTGATGAGCAGGGTTTGACTTTTAACTCTGAGAAGTGTCAGTTTATGCTTGTTGGAAAAGCCTACCAGAAAAGACCACCAAATGTTAAAATGAAAGGTAAGAATCTTAACCGTTGTAAATAACTAAAAATATTAGGTGTCGTGTTTGATGAACAGCTATCTTTTATTCGCCATTTAAAATATATTCAAGAAAAAATTACCAACATCACCTTAAAATTAGCGAAATTTACTAGTAAAAATTGGGGTATGTCGCCAGGACATTTAAGGCAATTATATTTTAGAGGACTTGAAAGAATAATTATTTATAGTTCTCCAATTTGGTATACACCTCATTCACATATTCTACGTAAATTAAGAGCAATTCAACGTATCCCTCTTCTAAGAATATGCAAAGCATATCGAACAACATCAAATCTAGCGCTTGGAGTTTTATGTAATATCCCACCCCTTCATCTGAATATAGAAAAAGAAAATCGACTTTTTGAACTCCTACACAACAGTGGTTTATTTAGATGGGAAGATAAAGATTTTACGGCAAACAACATAGTCTCAAGTGTGGACAAATGGATCATACATCCGGCTAAGAAAAGTAAAATTACCTTCAATAAGACAATTATTCCTTCTGATTTTCAAATTTTTACTGATGGATCGGAATTAACAAATACAGTAGGGGCGGCCTTTGTTGTCTTTAATAAAAGTGGAGAAATTATACATTCAGCACAATTTAAGTTACCATCATATAGTAATAATTTCATTGCTGAAACAATTGCCATTAAGGAAGCAGTGAAATTTGTCAGACAACATAATCAGGATAAACATTATCAGATATTAACTGACAGCTTATCAACTTTACAAGGGTTACAGAATCCTCAAAATTGTAATTATTTTATTCAAAACATTAAAAACGATGTTGGGGAGGAGGGATAACTGCAAACTTGACAGGACTGAAGATCGAGAAGAGGACAGGACGAGCGGTATTAGTTCATTAAAAACGAACTAATAAGCGAAAGTGTAACAGGCAAGATATCTTTAACTTATGTCAAAGCACATCAAGGTATCATGGGCAATGAATTAGCCGACGAATTGGCAAATAAAGCGAGGTACCAAGGCATATATACCGAACACCCTATGACTAAACAATTCATTAAAGCTGAACTATATAAAGAAACTATAAGGAAATTGAATCGTATTTGGCAGGACGAAGGTTTGGAAACTTATACTTATCAATGGATCCCAACTGTTTCAAATATACCTAAATTTTTTCCAACCAACTATCTTTCATCTCAAGCGATAAGCGGACACGGGCGATTTCCCTTTTATTTAAAACGATTCGGCATTCTAGAGAGCGATCAATGTTTTTGTAAAAAATCAGCATCAACATTTGACCATTACTTAAATGATTGCAACTTTACTAAAGAAAAAGCTAGTACTCTTAAAAAGTTTGTATCGGGTGATGTCACAAGCCATAAACCTGAAATAGTTAAACAGGATAAGGCAATAAAAATAATTGAAGAAATTGTTCAAATCATAAACGACAAAATTCTCGAACGTAATTAAAACACTGACCTGGAATTTCGTCGCCGGACGGGAGGGAAGACACTGATAACGGGAACTTGTTGTAAAGCACTTTCAATAGTGCTAATTTTACCGTCAATGACACACAGTTGTTGCTTGTCATGAGCAGACAACCACGACCGAATGGACTAGGCATCTCTCAATGGAAGAGCACTGCAGGCTAGCAGTACTTCACTGCCCAGCCAACCTCACAGAGACAGAATGTCTCGCATAAGCAAAATTCCCCACGAAAGATTGGGTATGTAACCTACTGAATACAAGAGCACTGAGAGGCAGCTCTTCAATGCCCAGCCGCTCTTCAGCCCTGTAAAGTCAAGGAAGTCCTGTCCACCTACAGTCACTATGTTGAGCCACTGGGCTCTCATGGCCATGAGACTACCCTTGGTGGAGCAATTTGGAGCTCATAGCGAAGCTCCCATGATGTTGTCAACTCAAGCAACACTGGAGCTCTATCAGAGCGAAATAGCTCCCTTCGGGTCGAGCACCCTTTGAAGAAGCACCTGTTCCCTCCCCTGGGTACACAGAGTGGAGATGTGTCCTAACCCCCGAGGCAGGCATGTTTCTCGGTCAGTGCAAAGGACTAAGAGAGAGAGAGGAAAAAAAACTTGGATTCATTACAAAAGAAAAGTCTTGTTCCGTCACCCGTAAAAAAAAAAAGTATACTTTTGGGATCCATATCCTGGTGTGTCGTATGCGGCTTGGGATTCAAGTCCTAAGCAGTATGCAGCACCTTATGAATCCTAATGCCCTAGGAACGAGGGTAATGTTCGTAATGCTGAATGTATAATTAACACAAAACATTCAAGCGAAATGCGCTAACATTTCTGTATTCAATTTATATGCCAATGTTTACTATTTTGTCCACACTTTTAATATCCGAATAAATTAGGTACTGCAGTAGATATATTTGAATACCTAACAGTGCATCCAATGAGAGAGCAATAGAATGTTTTCTATTTAATATAAACAACAGTAATCACACTGAACAACAGAAAGTAAACATATCCAATACACCCCATGCTACTACGACTATAGCTAATGTTTTATCGTTATGTATCCTTGTTGTTACCTTTTGTAACCTCTTTTATACAAACATTAAGTCCCCTATTGATTTCACTTCCCTTAAGAGGAATTAATATGTGCTTGAGTTTTTAACAAGTCTTGCAGGCAGTAATTCATGGTTCGGAAGACGGAGCGACTTCCACCACCTGCATCCTAAGGTCTACGAGAACTTCACAGCACAGACGGAGAACAAGAAACCAAGCCTATTGTACGTCAAGATGCAAAGATTAGTTGTGGAATTAAGTTAGCGAAAAAAAAAGCAAGACAAATGTACGTCAAGATTCCAAGAACAGTTGTATAATTACCACAGAAATAAATGCCGTTGAGCCGGGCCCCCCCCCCCCCCTCCTCGGCTGTGGTTTCGCTGATGATGGCAGAACCCCCCCACCCCTTTTTTTTTTCTTTTTTCTGCAATGCAAAATTTTCTTTTTCCCTTCTATTTATTTTATATTGGTTTAAGCCCGTTGTGCTCTAAGCGGTGCGGGCCGGCTCTATTATTTTACTTTCCTTTTAGACAAGCCCACCCTAACATCTGACGGCCGCGCTTCGTTCAGCTGGCCGTTGCGATGGGCGGTTGTACTCGGAAACGTTGGCCCAGAATCTTCCTTCAAGCGCCGCTTGAACGAAGCCTTAGCGAGTTCAAAGCTCTCTCTGAGGTACACGCTGTCTTCATAGCAATCTGGGATGAAATGTTCCGAGCACAAGCGGGAATGCTTCCTCGGAGACCAGTTGACACAACAGAAAGCTCTCACCGACTTCTCGTGAAGGTTCTTATCGCTGGGAAACCTATGGTAAATCACGCCTGTTGTCACAGATGAAGAATTTGTGCACCCCAGTGACCCCACAGCACATCAGAAGTTGCCGTGACCCATCACTCTGGTGTACACATCACATCGGGCACGTTGAGATGGCGCGAAATTGCACAGGTGGTCGAAAAAATTCCGGAGACCTCCACTGCGGCACCTCTTTCTTCCTTTCTTCTCTCACTCCTGCCTTCTTTCAGTCCTCCCTTACGTCGCAGTTTAGGTGCCCGTTACTGCGTCATTTACTTGCCTCAAAACCAATTTTCAATTTTCTCCTGCACTGCCAACGCCAGCGCGCGCCTGACCAGCTCGACACGCCGACACTCCAGTGACGTCACAGTACAGGGTGGCCTGTAGAAGTTACTCGATCAATGGGTGCCGTTCGTGTCAGCTCGCGTCGAGGAGCGCTCGTCTTCAAAATTCGCTTGCAGAAAAACTACTCCGCTTTCAGGTGCGAAATTTTGCATGAGACATCAGACTAGCACAAAGAATACACTTAAAATTTCATATCGATCGATGAACACCGAAAAATCGCCGGAGCTGCCCTTTAAAGTCACAACACAAAAACATAACATTAAATTCTGCAGGGTTCCCAGCCATGTTGGAATTGTAGGCAATGAAAAAGTAGATGCATGCACAGCACAGGCACGATTTCGTCAAATAAAACACATGAACATTCCGCACAGGGATTGTATGAAGGTAATGTGCAGTAAACTTGGAAATAAATGGCAGGAAAACGTCAATCTGTTTTCTGTAAAGCCCATTTTGGGATAATGGAAATCATGTAGGCATCAAGAACGTTTTGCAGAATTTATTTTATGTCGTCTACGCATTGAACACACACGCGTCACACGCAGCTTCCTACTGACATTTTTCCGATTTTTTTTTTCCGCCAGCGCAGGCATTCCATATGCTCGCGGATAAGCGACGCTTTGTCCCACGCGTTTCCGAACTACAACATGCGCATTAGGCAAGTTCCAACCTGCAAACTACGCAGCGTGCTTGCCAACGTCAAGGATCGCCTTCCAAATACCAACGTCCCTGGTGTTGTGCGCTGGACTCCTTGTAGCGGTTGCATCCAGGTGCATAAAGGCGAGAGCGACAGGCTCACACGGCGGCTCAAGGACCACCAGCGTGACGTCAAAAATGAAGATATGAAGTGCACTCGCTGAGCACACGCACAAGTCAGGACATCAGATTGGTTCAGACAGCGGAGCAATTTTAGCCAAAAGACGCAATGTGACAACGCGGTTTCTCCTTGAATCATCCTTCATCCAATCGATGATCGGGGCCTTGAACCGCAAGGGATGAAGTATGCCACTAATCTACACGGAGTCATTACGTCACAAACTTCGCCTTAAATTACCACCTACTTGTCTTGTTCAGCCTTATTGTGGTCTTTTTTTCATAACTTTACTTCGTAAGTAACTGTAAATCATTTAAACTTCTATACCTTACCAGAAATATTTTCGCCGAATCCTTGATTGCAATTGCCTTGACTACAAAGACAGCCTCTTCACATAATCATGCAAACAAATCATGTTACATCACATTATCATGTTAAGTGCAAACAAAGACGGGTATAGTTTGAGTGAGATGAGGCTCACAGGTGACCACATAGCTTCGCTAAGAAAATCATCATCGTCATCATCATCAGCCTGACTACGCCCACTGCAGGGCAAAGGCCTCTCTCCCATGTCTCTCCAATTAACCCTCTCCTTCGCCAGGCGCGGCCACCATATTCCCGCAAATTTCTTAATCTCATCCGCCCACCTAATTTTTTGCTGCCCCCTGCAACGTTTGCCTTCTCTTGGAATCCACTCCTGTTACCCTTAAAGGGCCACTGACCAGGGTCCGGACATTTTTGAAAAACAAGCCCACTGCATAGATGAGGCATCGAAGATAACCTCTGCAAAATACTAGAGCCTTGCGCGCCCCGAAAAGCTGCGAAAATTCAAATCAAAGCCCGCTCGTTCTTTCCTTCAACAAAAATGTCCCCGCCCCACTACTCTGAACCCCTTTTACGTCATTGGGGGTTACTTTCGCTAAAGGCATTCCATTGGTGCATCGTTCTGACGGACGGGAGAAAGTTGGGCGTAGCCTTGGCGTCGCGTCGTCTGCACAACGCTTTCCGCAGCGCCTTCTGTTTTGACACATGCCTACAAACCCGCATGAAGGAACAACAACAAAAAAACTGCGGAGGGAGCGTACGGGACAGCCTTGAACCCTAGCCATAAAAAGTAAAAAATAGTAAAACTGAGTGAGTCGGTTCGACCCCCCCCCCCCCCCCGCCGTGATCACGTCACGAGACACTCTGCGTGCGCGCTCCATTGTCAGTTTTTTTTTTCCATGCAAGCCCCCCAAAACAAGGATTTAATTACTTGTGCGGTAGAGCCTTTCCCTCGCTCGCCCACTTAACCGCCCCGCACACACACCGCTTATCTTTCGTGCATCTTGCCTACGCCTTGACTCCAATGAACGACATGAGCTTAGGAGCGGAGAAAAGACACAAACACACAGAACACAAACACCCATGGAGAAAAACAAACGGGCGGTTGCCGGGTCCCCGCTTCGCCGCGTGTTTCGAACAAAACCGACTTCCGCCCCTCCGGTCGTGAAACGATGGGGAGGCTTTAGAAAAAATGAAAAGGTGGCTCGCTAACTGGGGATGACTAACAGATGTATGAAAGGATGCGCTCGGTAACAAGTTTAGGTGGCCGAGCAGATCGCGCCTCTCGATCGTTCAGTGTGCGGAGAAAATGCAACGACGCTGTTTCGTCGTCAAGGTGGGGTCATGACGTAGACTTGTGGCGCACTCCACGAGACACCATGCCACCGGCAAACATCGGAGGAGGAAGGGTGATTTTGCCTTGCGGAGCCTACTCGTTGAGGCGCGGGAGAGAAAAATCTCGAGGAGGGAGCGGAAGGAGAGAATGCTCCCTCCAAGAGAGGCACAGAATGTTTTCGACCAGAGAGTGGTAGGGGCCCTTTAAGGACCAGCGGTTATCTTGCCTTCGCATTACATGCCCTGCCCAAGCCCACTTCTTCCTCTTGATTTCAACTAGGATATCATTAACGCGCGTTTGTTCTCTCACCCACTCCGCCCGCTTCCGATCTCTTAACATTCTTTAAGTCGTTATGGCCGCTGGCCACAGAGAGTTCATCGGCAGTTGTCTTTACCGAAAGAAGCGTTACATTCCTTATGCAATATGGGAGCAGTGAACAGCTGCTAGAGGAAGTTCAGTAGCCGGTAGACTCTATCGATAAAGTGCTGGTTCTTAAAAGTGTGAGACTGTGTCCCAGCTATACAAACGCCGCTGTTAAATAATAGTGGTGAAACCCCTGTTGCGAAAACATCCCGTTTACTATTCGTTTCCCAACAGCTCTGCAACTCGACAAGATCGGGTTTAGTAAAGCCCCTCAATGAAACAAAAGTAGCGAAAAGCTTTGAACTTTCCGACACTCCTCCTCTCCCGGCGCGCCGCCGGGTAATCGAGCCTTCCATTGGCCGAGGCGCCGTAGTCACGTGTCAGCGCGCGCTTTTTGGCTCCGCAGCAGACGCCGGCGCCATTCTAAACCGAAATCGGGCGTTTTCTGTGCCTAGACACATTAACGCACCTGTCGCTTGAACACTCGATATCTGCGTGGATAATACTTGAGAATGCAAGCAATGACCTCCGTAAAACATAGTTTCAGACATTTTGGGTTTAGGCCGTCGTCGCTGCCGCGAATTCCTGCGAAAATCACGCTGCGTGGAGCTATGTAACGTCGATAGGTGGTGTGAAAAGAATCACTAACGCAGGGGCGCGCGCAATGATCCAGACCGTTTCCAAAGTTCGACATTGGAAAAGCTCCTCATGGCCTTTAATGCGGAGCGGTGACGTGTTAACACTTGTGTATTCTTCTTTCAGTTATGAAAGGTCACGCTCTATATTTTTTTTCGTGCCTTGTATCTCCCACGCCACAATCTCAATGCGGCCGATTTTGATTGTAAAACATTTTATTCGCCGGGAAGAGCTTGGCAAGAGGTCGCGTTAAGTGGTCGAGAGTACATAGCCCTCGACGACTTTGTCAGCCCACTCCACCGCCAAAACTTGCGTTCTGGGGTCAGAGCTAGCCAGCACGGTCTCCCACCGCTCGAGAGAAGGAGCTGTAACTAGATCACCCGGAGGTGGCTCTATTTTGCAGTCCCACAGGATGTGATCGTAGGTAGCACGTTGGCCACAGTGTTTGCAGTTTGGGTTGTAAAGATCTGGATAAATGTGCGCGAGGAGTGATGGGGTGCGTATCGATCTCGTCTGTAGACGACGCCACGTAACCTCTTGTTCTTTAGTAAGTCTTTTGTCTGGAGGGGGGAAAATTCTCCTCTCTAGTTTAAAATGATTGGTGAGATCATGATATGTGATCATGGAGTCCTTCGTGAAATTCAGGGAGCCAGACTCATCCACTGCCCGGTCGACGAAACCTCGGGCTTTATTGTGGGCTGCCTCGTTCCCCGGATTCCCCGAATGGGCTGGGACCCATATCAATTGGGAATAATTTGGTGAGAATTTGGTTACGTTAAGGATTCTAAGGGAGATGTTTGTAATTCGCCCTTTAGCGAAATTATTGATACCCATTTTGGAATCGCTGAAGATGATGCTCCCTTGGGTATGCGCTAGGGCGAGGGCTATAGCCGCCTCTTCTGCCGTTTCAGAGGATTTCGTTTTGATTGTCGCCGAGACGATGTGGTCACCATTCTCGTTCACAACCACAATTGCAAAGGCATTGGTATTTTTGTATTCTGCCGCATCTACATAAAGTGTTCCAGCGCACTGTCTGTATTTGTTATGTAAGGCTTTGGCTCTTGCTTGTCTTCTACCCTCATGGTGTACGGGGTGCATGTTTTTGGGGAGTGGTTTGATTAGTAGGGCCGTCCTATAGTCGCGGGGTAAGTCTACTTTAGCATCGTTATTCGTAGGTTGAAAGTTAATTCCGAGCCTGGTAAGAATACTCCTGCCAGTTCTGGAATTGGCTAATCGCGCTGTTTGAGCCATTAAATGGGCTTCTTTCAGTTCGTTGTAGGTGTTATGTATTCCTAACCTCATAAGCCTTTCGGTTGAGGCATTTAGTGGGAGTCCTAACGCAGCCTTATAGGCCTGCCGTATCATACTATCCAATTTGTCCTTTTCTGCTTTCGAAAATTTGAGATAAGGGGTGGCATAGAGTATCCTGCTTAGCGCAAAGGCCTGCACTAGTCGGCATAAATCTCTTTCCCTCACCCCTTGTCTGCGGTTAGCTATGCGGCGGATTAATCGCGCCGTCGCTTCTACCGTGCGTTTTAGCTTAGTGAGTGTGTCAGTATTCTTTCCATTCGTTTGTAAATACAACCCCAGTATTCTCATGGTCTGTACCTCTTTGACAGATCGTCCATTAACATAGACGTTTATATGCGGGGGGGATGTCGTGGTACGCCTAGCTCTTTGTTTACGACGGATCACGAAGAGTTCAGATTTTTGCTCAGAACAAGTGAGGCCGGATTCCCATGCGCATGCCTCAATGATGTCCACTGCTGCTTGGAGTGTGTCTTCTATGTAGCCTTCGCATCCTTTGGTTACCCAAAGTGTGATGTCATCTGCATAGAACGTGTGATGTAGGTCTGGTATTTGTGCCAGTTTGGGGGGAATTTTGATGAGGGAGAGGTTAAAAAGGAAAGGGGACAGGACGGAGCCCTGTGGCGTTCCTTTACTTCCTAGTGTGATTGGGGCAGACTCTATTGTTCCGACCGTTATCACTGCTGTTCTGTTAGTGAGGAAGGATCGGATGTAGTTGTACGTCCTTTCTCCGGGGTTGATTTCTGACAAGTTTGTCAAAATGGCTTTGTGGGTGACGTTATCGAAAGCTTTAACAAGGTCTAAACCCAATATTGCTTTCGTTCCTGTTCCCTCGTCAGCTTCAATTATGTCCTTGTTAAGCTGCAAGAGTATGTCCTGGGTAGATAGTTGGGCCCTGAATCCTAACATTGTTTCAGGTAGGAGGTTCATGTCCTCCGCATAGTTTTGGAGCCTATTGAGGATTACATGCTCCATGAGTTTGCCTAGGCATGATGTTAATGAAATTGGGCGTAGATTCTCAGTGCTGAGTTTCTTACCCGCTTTAGGAATAAAAGTGATTTTCGCGTGTTTCCACTCTGGTGGTATGTTGCAGAAAATGCAACAAAAATCATGCGGGCGCGCGGTCCGCTGCGCGCCAAAGCGCGAGCGACGAGAAAGCCACTCGTCGAGCGATGGCAGTGCCGCAAACTCGCTCGCGCGCGCCACTTCCAACGTGTGCTCCGCAGTCAAAGCGATCGAAGAACAAAACGTTTCTATAAAGCAATGCAACGTTGGTCTGGACAGTTATTACAGTAACTGATTTTTCAATCTCCATTGCACCGAATCCAAGGCAGAAAACGCAACACAAAGTTCATTCGGGCGCGCGGTCTGCAGGGCGCCAAAATGCGACGGTTGGGAGCGTCTGCTAGCTTCTCCCGGCCTAGGTGCCGCCACCGTCGGCGCCCGGGAGAAGCCGAGAGAACGAGCGCCGGCATAGGAGGAGGAGTGAGGAGATGTCGCTACTTTTAGTTTATTTAGGGGTTTTAGGGATGGATGGATGGATGGATGGATGGATGGATGGATGGATGGATGGATGGATGGATGGATGGATGGATGGATGGATGGATGGATGGATGGATGGATGGATGGATGGATAGGAGCGGCCCCTTTGAAACGGGGTGGTGGCAATTGCCACCATGCTCAGCTTTTCTTTATTTATATTTTTTTGTTTACTGTGTTGGCAATTCACATTAAGATTCTCCATCACCTTTGCCTACGGTTTCCTACAATTCTAACCCTATGCCACATCTCTGCTTTTCAGCCACCAATCCTCCAATCGCTTTTTGCTGACTTCCACTGCAGATTTATTTACATGACCATTGTTATCTTTAAACCCTAGGGCCTCAGAAAGAGTGACTGTGCCTGCATCGACATCCGGATGGATAGAGAGAGAGAGAGAAAGGAATTTTAATGAGAGGAAAGGAGGAGAGGTCGGCCGGTGGTAACATGGCCCTGGCCTGCTACTCCACACTGGGGAAAGGGAAGAGGAGGAAAAGGAAAGTTCGAATGAAGGCTGATGATGGCATAATACAATGAGTTGCACTGGTGATGTCCACACACACACACACACCACACTGGCTGGCACTCGCATCGCGGTGAGTAGACGCACATAAAACACCGACACATGTCATTAACCATGTAGGTTGTGCACAGGCGGTCACGGACGCGTATCCAGGCCTGTTTCACACAAAAAGTTGAGCAGGGCCTTTATAACACGCCACCAATCAGAACCATCACATTTGATTATGAGGTGTTCAATTGTTTCCACAGATCTACCACACACTGCACATGTGTCACCTCCTTCGTTAAATTTTTTTTTGTAGCTGCGCGTTCTAAGACACCCTGATCTAGCTTCAAAAAGTAGGGCACTGCCTCTTGAGTTATCATAGAAAAATTCTTTCCTGATCTGCCTTTTCCAAAATCGATATAGTTCTACACTATGTTTCTTTTCCATTGAATTCATCCAATTTTTAACTTCCCCGTTTTTAACCTGTCGTTTAATGCTCTTTCTTTCTCCGTCCTCATCACCGGCATAGGGTTTAGAGGATGGTAGCGCCATCTGTGGGCAGCAGCTCGAAGCTTATTCTGGGCTTTTTCAAGCTGGAGAGGAGTGATTGCAAGTTTCAGTAGGTGCAACCGTCGACAGATGGCAGCAGCAGGGTCAACGTGCTATGGAGTAGGGTTGTCAGGGGAGCTGCGGATTAAATGTTTCAGCGAAGGGCAGTTTTGGAAGTGCTCGCCACTCTGGCCGAGGTAGCGCGTCTTCGAGCTTCCGCCGCACGGGCCCGCCCACGTCTGACGCAGCGATCAATTCGCGATTGCGCGCCACATATACTCGTCCTTCCGCCAGTCTCCTCCGGCAGGCATCCACAGTATTGAGAGGCCGAGCTTCTTTTCAGCGTGGTGCCATGCTGCGGCGAAAGCAACGATCAAGTGCAGCCGCCACCGATTGCTTTCACGGGGCGGAACCCATGATTTCGGGCAAAGAAATGCCGAGTAGTGATCGTAGTGATCTAGGCTGGGGTTACCATGTAAATCACGTCCGTTTGCGTGTAGCTCGATCTATTGGTGTGATAAATGGCATCAGGTGCTTGTTGCCCGTACAGGATAAAAAGCAGTTGTATTTTGCCCTGATCCATTCACAACTGGTGTATTGATATTTATTTTGGGGCGCTTGCAACATAACTGACACAGCCAGATTATTTTCAGTACAAAAAAGACGTCTGCGCAGACGTTCTCCTCATCCTTCCTCGGGCGACTGCTTATTACAGTCCTTCAATGTTCCTCCATTCCCATTGTGCTATAAGCTTTCAGTTGCTGTTCATATTTATCATATAACAAAGCAGGACATCAGGTCTTTCAGAAACAAGTACATACGCTATAGTCTGCGAGTCACTTCCTTCATTTCCAGTCGTGCCCGGACAAACTACGGCACCCAACACATTGATAACCAAATTTCTACAGCTTGCAATGTGTGTCCTTCCATAATTGACGAAGCTGTGACTTGGAAAACCACTTGTCATTTCAAGAAGAAAATGAAGATGCTCTTTATGCGTACTACTGACCGATCAAATACTTGTGATATGTAATGTTTACAGTGATAGCCTCACTCCTGTCATATTTTCTTTTGTGTTGCGAACTGTAGCGTTACTGGTCTTTTTCTTTTCTCTTTGTAATCCCATGTGCCTTGATTAACTATCAACAACTGTGAAGATTGAACTAACGAGTTTGTTGAATTTTAATGAATCTGATCACCCTTCTGCTTTTGATGTGTGACCCGGCATGAGTCCTCGTCAGGAAGAATGCCAGCAGCTTCTTCCTTTTCAGGAGAGCAAGCTGCCGGGCTAGTTGGTGAAGCATGTTATATGGAATTCAGCGCAAAAAAAAAAAGCGACAAGGGACGAAGTAAGGGACACAGAGACTCGTGTCGCTCGTGAACGTCTCTGTGTCCCTTACTTCGTCCCTTGTCCGTTTTTTTTTTTGCGCTGAATTCTATATAACCTTCTTCCTTTTGTCTCATCTCGTGGGCATATACTGTGCATACAAGTTCATATCTGAATCCTTGATTGACTGACTGATTGATTGATTGATTGATTGATTGATTGATTGATTGATTGATTGATTGATTGATTGATTGATTGATTGATTGATTGATTGATTGATTGATTGATTGAGTATAATGCTGTCGGGGATGCGACAGGCCATAAGAAGTAGAGACGCCGCGGTAGCGTTCGCGAGGCACAAATCTACCGGAGCAGCTTTTCAGAGCACCGAACAACTGCGCCGGACAAAATTTGCCTACAGCGTTGCTCTGATGCAGCTGAATGCACAATGGTAAAATAACAAGCAGCTATTGTCAGCTCTACCCGAACAGGTGAACTGTTTCCAATAATGCTTTAGCATCCCAGCTGTGGAAAATTAGAAAAAAAGGCCTGCTCAAAGATCACGCCTGGTTTTTTGCTCACGAATCAGAGGATATGCTGTGTACACACAGTGATGCCGTATTGTGGGGCCGTCTTTTCATGTTCGATATTCGTTTACTGCTTCCGGCACACGGGCCTACGTCGTGCCCACATTCCGCCGGCCTCTCTGGAAACCAGCGCCGCGCGCCCGCCGTCGCGCAAAGCAAGCCCAGACTCTCATCGGACATGTCGCGGCTTGCAGCACGAATCATCCTGGATCGCCGGCGCGGACCCTTCCTCCTCTCCCTCCTCACCGTCGGTCCGAACTCCTACGACGCTTTGCCTGCAGCCCTTTCCAGTCTGCAAGCCTTCAACGGCCGAGCCCCTCTCGACCATTCGTCTAATTTGAACGGTGGCCAGTGCCGTGACCTGATTGGAGGGTTTGAACGGCTGGCTGCCGCAACGGACACCGGCGGCTGTAAAAGCGGAGCCGCGCTGAGCCCGAGCAGCAGATGGGCAGCAGAAGAGCCATCACGCCGGAGCTACGCTTGCCCGGGGCCGCCCTACATCTTTGTGCTAGCCCATGGTGCTCTCGGCCCTTGTATCTATCATGTAAAAGCCCTTGTACATAAACGTCCTTTGACTCACCCTCGCCTCGACCGTTTCTTGGCTCGGAGGCCCAGACCGAACACCTATCAGTCCATGTGCTGAGGGAGACGCGAATGCTCTTCGGCAATCCTAACAACGCAGGGCCGTTTCTGCGAGTTGGTCGGAACATATCATTAAACTGGTCGCTGGGAGCTCTCAAACACTGGGCTTTATTAGAAGAACATTATCGTTGTCCCCCCGACCGTCTGTAAACTGGCATATGAAACCTTCGTACGATCTGAACTTGAATACGTATGCGCAATCTGGTGTCCACATCAGACTTACCTCAAAAATTCTTTAGAATCAGTGCAGAACAGCGCCACTCGTTTTATATCTTCAAAGTACGACTACAAAATCAGTATCAGCAGCATAAAATCATCACTGGATCTTCCCCCATCGGTCTTCCGCACAAGATATCACGCCTATGCCTCTTCCACATGATATTCTATCATTTAACGCATCTGCGCAAATATCTTCTTCACCATCATTATCATCATCATCATTTATTGGCCCTTAAAGACCCCTGGCTGGGTATTACACAAGGGGGGGGGGGCGAACATCGAAGCAAGTAATGACATTATTAGGTCAAAAAAAAATACATATACAAAAAGTACAGTAAAACAGTGAAAAAAAACAGTGAAAAAAGTATACAGTGAAGAAAAAGTATACAGTGAAACAATCGTTGCTTGGGGAAGAGAAAAAAAAAGAAAAACACGTTTATAAATCAGGCAGACAGGTGCAGTAGTAGATCAAACAATCATAACATAAAAATAAAACGCAAAGGCAACAGTTACCCACATTGGAATTTCAAGTGCAATGACAGCATTTGGCGGAATTTAAGAGCATTTAAGAATTTAAGAACCCACCAGCACGTTCATCTCGACGTTTATTCAATAGCTTAAGTGCACAGCGCTTGCATGGATCAACATATGTTTTTAACAAATAATTTTTACAACATCAGAAAAAACGGTGAGAAACCAGTGGTGGTCTGTGTAGCGGTGTTGAAGGCGTAGGTGATGAAGGGATGTGTCATTAAGCCTGAGGACATCATCATCATCATCAGGTCCCTTGCCGCCGCTGTGGCTCATTGGTTATGGTGCTTGGCTGCTGACCCGAAATACGCGGATTCGACCCCCGGCGCAGCGATCGTATTTCGATATGGGCGCAATGCTAGACACCCGTGTACTGAGCGATGTCCGTGCAAGTTAAGGAATCCCAGGTGGTCGGAACAGTGCTATAATGATTCGCCGCAATCTATGAATATTAAGTGCAGAATGGCGTTAAGTAAGAATCAATGTTACGTACAATATGACGTTGAATAAGAATCAATGTTACGTACATAATGACGCCATACCCTGAAGTTAGACCCCAAGTGCCCCTCCAATTGAAGAATGAACACCTGCTTTCGCACGTCTACTCGGTTTAACTACGTTAGACCCCTACCGGTTTTTGCTGCACTTTACTGGTTACAAGAAAAACAAGAAAAAGCCCATGAAACGCGGTTAAGCCTTATCGTATTTTAGGTTTTCTATTTTTACATCAAAAAACCAGCAGCCGCATACATGGCTGTTCAAGAGAGTGCTTGAACAGTGAGGTTCAAGGGCTCGCGCTCTGACCGGGTGATTCGTTCGCACCCTCCGCACATTGAAGGGCACACATTAGGACGCCCCGCGCTACCCGGTGTAGCACGCCACGCCTAAACCTCTCATTTCCGACAACATGAAAAGCTAAGCCGATCAGACCAGCGGCGTCTTTGAAAGCAGCTGGCTCACCAATATTGCGAGTAATTTCAACCAGCAACTTCCCGTTTGATCAAGTGTCAAATGACCGCTACGCCGAAGCAAAACAGCGCGCGTAAGGGCGATGCATCATGTGTGCGGCAGGAGCCACAGCGTTTTCCGAGGTCTTCGTACAGCTCCAATTCGGAGAGAGGAACAGTAGTTGACGGGGGCTCTAACATCCACGCACGTCACCTGTGCACGGCCACTATGCGCGCACATTGGCGGTTTCTCTAAATGCTTAACAGCTGCAGTCAGGCATGCGCGTCGCGCCGACGCAGTTGTTCCGTCCAACGGCAGTCGCCGTTCGCTTGCACGATGCTCCCAGTCGGTCCTTTATACGGTGCGCAATGCGGGGCGATGATTTTTCCCTGAGTCTTAATCTGCATTTTAGCGCAGCTGTTGCGCCTCATTGCGCATTCACAAAGTGAGTGCCATGGCAAATGCAGAATGGCTACAGTTTGTGAAACCACCACCGAGCCAGTGTGCTTTGTTACAAAGCAACGTGCCTTCACTTGGTTAGGGCGTAAGATGAGATGCAGCCCGGGAGTCAGTGAACCCGCGTCGCTCAAACGCTTTCCCAATCAGGTCCGCGAGGTCGTTCACAGTCAGGTGTCGAAATGTGGCCACGAGCGGCAGATAAACGCGAACCGAGACCGCAACCACTCCGTCAAGATGAAAGAGCGGCGGCGTCGACGACCGCGGGTTTCCGCCCTCCCGTTTCCGTCGCGCCGACCTCTCTTGAAGCGGACTTCCGCGGCTTCTGACGCCGTGTGCTGACGTCAGCGACGCCGCTGTTTGTCTCGTAAACAACAACGCGCCGCCTGAATGGGCTCGCCTACGTGAGACAGGCGGTCACTGACGTCTGCCAGAACGCTATAGGCACCTGCTCTTGGAACGGTGAGAGCAAAAGCAGGGCTAGTGCTTGGCAAGGGTTCTTCAAGCGTCTCCATTTTCCTTCTGTCTGTTTTGCGCGCATAGCCTCGTAGCGCTGTCTAGAGACGATCCACGGGGCCGCGAATAGCTGCGGTGAAGAGCTAAAAAAAAAAAAAACGCATGTACGAGTCGCCAAGCAGAGAGGATGGCGGCGCACAAGGTCATAAACCCGCCAGTCCACACGCACTGGGGCGACAAAAGTGATGTGACCCGCTGGAGAAGAATCAGCGCGAAAGACGGAGGGGCCGTAACTCACGGTGACGTACTGCACTGCTACTTAGGTGTAGTTTATTATACCTGCGGAGGTCGCCTTATTGCGCACGAGGTAGCTGAACTATGAGGTCTTTCACTTGAGGTCCTGGAATCGGCACCATAATATTCGTTCGATCTTTCTTCTAACCCAAATTCTAAGATTAAGTTATTGCTATCGTCTTTATCTATGTGAAGTGTGTAGCATGTTTTTAGTCTTTCCTAATTAACGCTTTTTTGATGACTACTGTTTATGTCTATTGGCATTAATTTTCGAAACTTGCTGTGTGTTGAGTGACTGCTCAGGGGTTGCTAATACTTGTGTGTTTCTTTATTTGTTTTCTTGACCTGTCAAACACTTGTGCCACAACGCTATCTGTATGACTGCCAATTTGTAAGGGGCAGGACCCGCGTCAAGCCGTTGTCACAGCTTTTCGTCCTGTCTCCTCCTCTGAAAAAGGAAATAAAAGGAATTTAATTGAATATGGCAAAACTAAATGCTGCTCTGCGCGCCAGCCAATATCTCTAGGCACACAGAATGGAATTTGTCACAGGCTGATTACGAGGATCCAGCTCGCCGATTTCTGTCATTCGTTGTTCGAGCTAAGCCTATTGCCAGGTCGCATTAGGATCGTCGGGGAAGAGCGCGCAATGCGCTCGGCACGTGTGCTGTTCCCATTGACTTGAGCAACAGCTCAAAGCCATTTAGGCATGAAAGGCTGACGGCTCCCATCCTGGGCAAATTCACTGAGATAGGTAAGCGTCAAAAAAAAAAGACGAACACAAGGCGAGAGGACGACGACACAACACAGAAGAGCGCTGTCAGGCCAATATCGAGGGGAAATTCATAAGAAAATATTCGACAGTGGTCTGTCTAGTTTGTAAAGGAATTTAATTTCATTTTTTCTTGTCGGAGTTCTTTAGTAACCTAAATTAGAATCGTCTGGAAAAGGTGGAGGCCGAACATGAAGGCGCAAAATGATTTCGAAATTTATCATCTAGATGGCTTCCAGCAGAAAAAAAAAATTCACCAACGAGACGGATCCAAGCGGAGCAGATTCCCTTTCCTATGCCTTTTACCACCTCGACTGAGAGTCCCTCGGGCTTACGCGATTTCCAAAGCCAACTTTCTTATTATTTTACCAAGTTTGATGAAACCTTTTCTGCGCGTTAGCAAAGCTTTTAAACTGAAATGCACAAAATTTCAGCATTATATCTAGAGAACCTCATATAAAATTTTATTCAATTTTTATACATTTTTTCTTGTGAAGCGCCTGCAGACTGCAGTAATTGTGGTAGAAGATTCGTTTAACATTCACTGCATTTCAGAGCGCATGCTACGCGTGTTGACAACCTTATTCTTAGATTTTTTCGCACGAAAAAATTGTTTTCATTTTTTGAAAGCCAGTTGCTATAGGCCTTTCTGAAGGGACCCGCCGTGGTCCCCATGATCCCTTCAGTGGTTATAGTGCTCGGCTGCTGTCCCGAAAGACGCGGGTTTAATTCCGGCCGCGGCAGTCGAATTTCGATGGAGGCGAAATTCTAGAGGTCCGTGTACTGTGCGATGTCAGTGCACGTTAAAGAACCCCAGGTGGTCGAAATTTCCGGAGCCCTTCACTACGGCGTCCATCATAGCCTGAGTTGCTTTGGGAGGTTAAACACCAATAAATCAAATCAAACCTTTCTGAAGTGTACACATGACATGACAGTAGAAACGTACAATTTATCAAAATAAAAAAAAAACAAACGATATTATTATTGCATAACGGGGAGTTTTCTGAGTGAAAGAAGACTAGTCAAAATTGACAAAACAGTCGTCAAGAAATGCGCCGCGCAAAGTGACCATCGAGTCAGAAAACTGGAAAGGAAGAAAACGATGTTTGGAGTCTTCTCCGGTATGCAGTGCTAGTGCAGCGCCCGAAACAGTTGTCTTAGAGTACTTTGCAGTGGATTTCAGCTGCGAAATTTCGGGAAAGCATAGAAGCGTATGGGCGGATGCAATGATTTAAAAAAAAAAAAAGATGCTTCGACCATTCATCGCGAGTTGAAACCAGCGTCCCCCTTTGATCGGCCTTTATCTTTCATCCGGTATTTCTGCACTACAAATCCTTCGCCTATGTCACCAAGGGCAGCTTTACAGAGCCGCTGATGAAGCTGAGGAGACGGCCCCCTCGCTGGGCCCATTCACACGACGAAACCGAAACAGCATCGAGAAGAAATTCAGTTTTCATTTCATTTTATTTCATTTTATTTCATTTATTTTCTCCTTAAGGGCCCGAGGGCATTACAAAAGGGGGAGACGAATTAACATGATGTATATTTCTCGAATAAAAAAATCAAGAAATAAATATACAGAAAAAAATGCAGAAATACATTTAAGTGAAATAACAGCAAACAAGCAAGCCCAAGAGAAACAAAATTACACTATATAGGCGCAGAAATGGAACTAAACGAAGTAACAAAAGAATACAAAGGGAGCAGTCTATTCAAGATGGCTGAAGTGTTAGTTAATTAAAAGACTAGCGCATAAAACTAGGACAAAGACAGAGAAGGAGACAGGACGAGCGCTAAACATCAACTAAAGGTTTACTACACCAAACATGTACTTAAAACACTTCAGTGGCACATGCGCACACTGAGTTACAAAAAACTAATCAAGAAGTGGCAAACTGTTTCGCAGATACAAGGTTTCTTTCCTGGTCAGGGCAAGTGACGTCGTGCTTACACACTTGTCACCTTCCCTCATAATGTGATAAGCCTCACAAATCTCGCGACCTAACCTTGTGCCTCCCCTACCAAGCACACACGTGGCATCAAACGCCGGCACGCAACCGCACCGCTTACAATGCGTAGCCAAATGGCTGCCCCCCGCCAATGAATCCACCAGCGTGCGATGCTCTCGTAGCCGTTCATTTAGGCAGCGTCCAGACTGTCCCACGTAGCATCTACCGCATGAGAGGGGTATGCGGTATACAATGCCAGCAGTGCACGGAACGAACTTGCACACGTGTTTTATGGTGCATACCGGTTTCCTCTTCTCATTGACGGCTTTGCACATGCGCACCAGCTTTTCGGGGGCGGTGAACATGACGTCCACACCGCACTTCCCTCCAACTTTCCTCAGCCGGTGCGAAAGCTGGTGCACGTACGGTATAGCCGTACGCCTGAGCCTTTTGGCACTTTCTCCGGCGGCCACGCCAGGGCGGCCACCTGCCCTGACTTCCTTCAAGAGGCATTCCGCCACGGCCATCACTGTGTCGTTAGGGAAACCGGCCTTCTTCAACCGGTGCACTTGCGCTTGCAAGCTGTCCTCAATCTTATGCTGGCAGGACTTTTCGAGAGCACCCCGCAGGCAATTTTTTGCAATCCCCCGTTTTACCAATTTAGAATGGGCCGAATTATACGCTAAAATTTCTTTTTTTGTGCGAGGCTGGTACGACCAACAGATGTGCCCAGTGCCAAAGAACAAACTTAGCTCGAGGAACTGGAGGCACCCGTCCACTGGAACTTCATGCGTGAACCTCAGCTTGCCAGAACAATCACCGAAAATCTCTAAAACACTTTTTACAACCTGTGGTTTGTCGCTCTCGTTGTTAACATGCATAAACACAATAAAGTCATCCACGTACCTAAAACACTTAACAACACGCTTTTCGTCTTCAATGCGCGCTGCAACGCGCTTGTCAAACTGTCCTAAAAAGATTTCACTAAGAATCGGGGCTATGCAAGACCCTATGCAAATGCCATCTTTTTGCACAAACAATCGGTCATCAAAACAAATGTAAGTGGATGAGAGGTAACACTTAACTAAGGCTATAAAGTCATTTACCGAAACCCCGCTACTATTCTGAAACTTCACAGCCCCCCAGCTTTCAATCCGCTCTCTTACTGCATCTAACAACTCTTTTTGTGGTATGGAATAGAATAGCTCCTCAACATCAACTGAAAACGCGAAATTAGCTCCTGAAGCACCACCTTGCGCTGCCAAAAATTCTATCACATCTTTTGAGTTGCGCACTCGAAAAGGGTATTCTACGTCTAGTTGGCTAAGGTGCTCTAGTAGGTATTTTGACACCAGGCCTTGCCAGGCTTCTTTCTCTGATACAATAGCTCTGAGAGGCATGCCCTCTTTGTGTGTCTTCGCAGAAAAGAAAACGTTCAGCCCCTGCTCATTCGCTGCTTTAACTGACTTATGAAGTCCTGTCAAATTGATCTGTTCGCAAACCTTTAATGCCTCAGCCTTTACTTTCCTGCCAGATCTTTTTAGGAGAACAAAGTTCTTGTCAATAGCCTGCATAGCCTTTTCATGATACATTGTTTTCGGCAACACGACGAATCCCCCCTCTTTATCTGCAGTCAATAAAGAAAGATTATTCCTTTTGAGGTAATGAACTGTATTGCTCACTGCTAGCGTTTCCACACGTGGACATGGTTTTTTACTTAACAAGCAGTCGACACCTTCGGAAATACATCTAGCTTTCTCTTCCACGTCTGCACATTGCCCTACTTTCCTAACCATGGTAAGGAGACCGAGCGGGGTCTCGTTAACTTCATTACAAAATTTAGGCCCGCAGCTCAAAACCCTTCGAACTTTATCAGGGAGACCACATTCTGCTAAACACAACACTTCCTTCTTAGGAACATTTTGAGAGTCCTCTTCCGCTTTTTTCCAAGCACACAGAGATGGCAGCCCACAAGACCACAGGAACTCGGTAACATTAGCTGCCTCCCTAGCCCAAGTCCTGATCATTGCATCACAGGTTACTTTGCAGCTTGTCCTGGTCGCGGCATGCACACGCAAGCACAGCTGGAAATACCGGATGTGTCTCCATAGTTCGGCACGGAAGATCTTGGTGATTCTTCTAGTATGTCGCACGGACGCTTGGCAGGGATGGAACAAGGCTTGCACCTCAGGCGGTACCAGTCCATTCTTGAGGGCGAAGGATAGCACTCTTGCCCGATAAGTAGTAATTGCTATTAGGTTCACATAGGTAACTGAAGGATCACTACACATAAAAGAAGGAAGAACAGGGCCCGATGTACGAGAAATCAATGCAATCAAGGCGGAAAGCTGGGCTTTCCGCCTTGCACAAAATTTCCGTCTCGCACAAAAAAAAAAAAAAGAAATTTTAGCGTATAATTCGGCCCATTCTAAATTGGTAAAACGGGGGATTGCAAAAAGTTGCCTGCGGGGTGCTCTCGAAAAGTCCTGCCAGCATAAGATTGAGGACAGCTTGCAAGCGCAAGTGCACCGGTTGAAGAAGGCCGGTTTCCCTAACGACACAGTGATGGCTGTGGCGGAATGCCTCTTGAAGGAAGTCAGGGCAGGTGGCCGCCCTGGCGTGGCCGCCGGAGAAAGTGCCAAAAGGCTCAGGCGTACGGCTATACCGTACGTGCACCAGCTTTCGCACCGGCTGAGGAAAGTTGGAGGGAAGTGCGGTGTGGACGTCATGTTCACCGCCCCCGAAAAGCTGGTGCGCATGTGCAAAGCCGTCAATGAGAAGAGGAAACCGGTATGCACCATAAAACACGTGTGCAAGTTCGTTCCGTGCACTGCTGGCATTGTATACCGCATACCCCTCTCATGCGGTAGATGCTACGTGGGACAGTCTGGACGCTGCCTAAATGAACGGCTACGAGAGCATCGCACGCTGGTGGATTCATTGGCGGGGGGCAGCCATTTGGCTACGCATTGTAAGCGGTGCGGGTGCGTGCCGGCGTTTGATGCCACGTGTGTGCTTGGTAGGGGAGGCACAAGGTTAGGTCGCGAGATTTGTGAGGCTTATCACATTATGAGGGAAGGTGACAAGTGTGTAAGCACGACGTCACTTGCCCTGACCAGGAAAGAAACCTTGTATCTGCGAAACAGTTTGCCACTTCTTGATTAGTTTTTTGTAACTCAGTGTGCGCATGTGCCACTGAAGTGTTTTAAGTACATGTTTGGTGTAGTAAACCTTTAGTTGATGTTTAGCGCTCGTCCTGTCTCCTTCTCTGTCTTTGTCCTAGTTTTATGCGCTAGTCTTTTAATTAACTATGTCAAACCAACTAGCCCAGCTTTCCGCCTTGACTGAAGTGTTAGCTTATTACGGAATTGATTTCAGTCTGTGCGCATTCGGCTATGTTTTCGGGTAAGGAATTCCGTAAGGCTCTTGCATGAGGGAAAAATGAGCTACTCATTGTAAGGGTGCGAGTGGAAATTCGTGCTAGAGACTGGCTACCAACTCGAACTACCAACTCGCCCAACGGGAAGTTTTAATGAAGAGTCTAGCTGTCGTAGCGAATACCACGCGGCGATCCATGTGTTTGCAAGCCTCACGCGTCATTTGGTTTTCAAGATAGCGCGAACTCTAAAACAAGTAACAGCAGCGAAGGCGCATTCACGCATGTATGGGCTCACTTTCTTATTGTAAAAGCTTCCATAATGTCCCGAGCTGTCTTATCTCCATGCCTTCACAGAACCCGCGTTTCTTCGAACAGTGGAGGGCACTTGTGACTCGTAACGTGCTTCGTCAGATGTGTGTCGCCATCTAGTGACCTAGCATGTTCACGCAGCCACACGTTTATACAGCTCCCTGTCTGACCGGTGTAATGCAGGCCACAAGGTAAAGGAATAGTGCAAACCACCCCGTAATCCACTAACGGATCGGAGTGACTCGCACCACACCCGTTCTTCCTCTCACGCAGTGTTTCATACCTTTAAACGGCAGCACAGATTAGGCCGAGTTGGTTTTGGCGAAAGAACATGGATCCCCGTTAACATGGATCCGTAACAACTCACCCAGTTTTCCACCCTTTTGCATTTAGCAGTAGTATACATACAACTTTATTCCGCAAAATGGGGCAGGGTTTAGGGGTTGGGGTCTTGAGCTGCAGGTGATGTTCCTAGGTACAGGATCCCATTGGTTCTTGCTGCCTCCTCGGCCTGCTCAACCAGCGCAAGCTGATATTGCGGGTCGGAGCTGGACAGAAGCTCCTCCCAGTGCTCGACTGACGGGTTTGTAATTCTGGGCTCTGTCAGGCTCGCCCGACAGCCCCATGTGGAGTGGTAGACGGTGGCTATCTCTCCGCACCACAAGCATACCGGAGTGTATTGCGTAGGCCAAATCTTACTGTATATGTAGCGACTTGGGTATGAGTTTGTTTGAAGCCGTCTCCATGTAGTTGCCTGATGCCTTGTGAATGTCTTGTGGGGAAGCGGGTATTTACGGCGTCCTAACTTCCAAACATGGTGAGCTCTCCGTAGCGCCATTGAAATGCGGCCGCCGTGACCGGGATGTGATCACGCGACGTGGGCCTCACTGCCGAACGCAAAGGACAAGAACTCCAGACAGTCACTGTCCACGGTGGTCCAGCCGCAGAAGACACGCCTGCCAAGCGCGAGCAAATTTGTTTTCGACCGAACACCGGCGGCGCACTGTCCGGCTCCCTGAGCGGGTCGTGCCAGTTATATCTGTGGAGACCTGGCAACGACTTGTGCCCGGAGTTCGTCTTCACATGAGATTTCGCACGTTGAACCTGCGGAACGTCATATACGTTGGCCGGACACGTGTGGAGTCTCGGGATACCCGGTCATGTTCGCACTCCAGGTCAATACTGCTCGTAATAAAGGCCGCCAAGGCTGATAGTAAACGACAGCTGATCACCAAAACCAGAACAAGCAAACGTGAAGAACTTTGTGTCAGCAGTACGCAGACAAAGAACACAAATAAGAAGTAGCAATTTTTACAGAATTTCATTTTCAGCGGAAAGATCACGATGCAGCGAATCAATATTTGGATGAGCAAGTGAGAATAGCATTTCTCCTGCCATGGACGCTACATTGATTTTACGCTAGCATTTAAGTCATTCAAATCAACTTATAAAGAACTTTTACAGATCACTGAAGGCGGAAATTTGAATTACTGCCCTATGTTCATAAGACCTCGCATGGCCTGAAGAGGGTGGCAAGAAAATTCGGTGGGGAAATCTTCTTTTCGCGCCTTGTAAGCTGTCCCGTTTGTGCGCGCTAACTAACAATGAATCGAGAACAAAAGCAGGCTGTGGTGCAAAGCACAAAATCAAGTTTGTGTCCTGTAGAATGGGAGTAGTGTATGAAATCCCGCTTAGTTGCGGCTCAGTTTACGTGGGACAAACGGGACGCTGCATTAATAAGCGCCTACACGAACATAAAACTTCGTTGTGCTCTCACAGCGGCATGCATTTGCCAAAACACTGTCTATCGTGTGACAATAAATGCACGCCACTCTTTGAGCGTACAAAGATAATCGGAAGGGCCAAAGACCAGAAAACACGTGAGGTCATCGAAGCCTGACAGATTGATAGATATGGGCCCGAAAAGTGTGTAAGCGAGGCTTCGGTTCATCTGTACAAGAAGGAACTGAAGTTCCTGAACACGATAAGATAGAGTTTGCTTGTTGCGCATGCGTAAGGTTGGTGATGGAAGGAAGATGTGTTTGAATAAACAGTTGCAAGTCCGCGCTCGTCCTGTCTACTTCTTCCCTGTGTATCGTCCTTTGCGTGGTTTTCGTTCTTAGTTCATGGATTACCAACTAGCCCCTCATCGTACACTCCTTCAACCCATAAGGCGTATGCAAACCTTTAGTTTTTGTAAATTTTACTCGGTTTCCTGTCAGTGTCATCCATCACAAACGCTAATTCATGTCTTCACTAATATGTGTTGTCGCGAAACGTAAGTTTTTGTGCTGTTTCATCGCGGAAGTTGTTTAATCTGTAACCATCATTCTGTGTTTATATGTATTTTATATTCTCATGTCAGTATGTATACCGTTTCAACAGGAGGAAAACCTGTATATGTATTGAAGCTGCCCACTGCTAATTTCAAACGGGAGACGAGGCCTTGTCAGGCTCCATGCCTTTTGCCTTGTCGTCCACTTTCAGTTGAAAGAAAATAAAATGTTTCTCTCTCTCTCTCTCCTTGCATCGAGTTATCGGAGTCACTGTTTCCAGCATCAGCAGAATCTTCGTATATATTTTAAGGGTCGCTTCGCCTCCGTTTTTGCTGATCGCCGTCCGCCAGGAAGTTCCGGAGTAATGCTCGGCTTCCGGGAGGAGGAGATAAATAGCATCTCTAGCTACCGAGCACAGAGAGCAAAGCGAAGCAGCCCCAGTCAAATAAAGCGAGAAATGTACCGCCGTCAGACGCAACATTGCACCAGGCGGCTTTGTTCCCGTATGAAAAGCCGCCTGACCACCCCGCGTCCTAATCACCGCCCACATCTTTCCTCGTGCGCTTCTTTTGCGTCGCCATCTTGCGAGCATTGTTCTCCCATTTCTCGGTTCCATTTCCTTTCCACCGCGTACCTAATGACTTTCGCATCGTGTGCGCTCGGCTGTCCGCACGGCCCGTTCTTCCCCCCACCGCGTTATCTTTGCACTGCTGCATTTCCATTGTCTAGCCGCACTGGTGGTGCACTGTTTTCACACGGCACGCACGAAAAAGTTTCGCAGCCATTTTTTCCCCAGCTGATATTTATCCCTACTCCCCAATAAGGCTTCGCTAAAAGGCGTCGCCATGAATAGAGACATTTAGCATAGCGCGTATCGGGTGCGACCACTGCGCACGCGCAGTGCTGACTTCCGCTTCCGCTGGACTGCAGCTGCGTCTGCACAGTCTGCGCATCCGCTGCTCGTGACTCGAGGAACCTGTTCACGGTGCAGCGCATCGAGCTATCCTAAACCTCTCGAATGTTTCTCATAATTAAGCGCTTGCTCTCCGCACATGCTCATGTGTATGCTCGCAGTTTGCGGCCATTTCCTTATAAAAATGGTCCACAGTCTTCTTACTGACTCTATTGACTTCCTATAGACATTGCTTTTTGTCTATTCATAGTCTATAGACTGTCTATAAGCAAAAGTCTACCGAAAGTGTACGGCCATAGATCTATAGATTGACTATAGACTGTCTATGGCATTAGTATTGAGACAGTTCTATAGGATTTGTCTATAGACAGTCTATATACTTTATAGACAGAAGTATATCGACACTCTGTAGACTGTCTAAAACTATTTTTGTAAGGGTTGAGTCGACGTCCTGCTAGGGGCATTCAGTGAATTTTAGGCATAATCATGAAGTAAAAGGAAAACAGTTTTGCAAAGCTGGGTTAACATTTCTTCAACCTTCTAGGAACGGCATAGTTTCCTCTCTCTGTCGTACGGCGTTGAAACTCACCCGGCAGCCGTGGCTGTTGTGGAATTTGACATCTGCAAGGGCATAATTATGCGCGCATGAATTATGTGTGCGCGCCTGGCTTAATTTAGGGGCGGACTGCCTTCTTAATACAGGTGCAGCAGGGAGTGTTGGGCAGGCGACTGATCCGAGGGAGAAGCTTAGAAACGTGCGGCAGGCATGGGGAATATCCTAGATCTGGTTTCCACATGTGAGGGGTTCGCCAAAATTGAAAGCACCTCAAATGAGAAAAAAAATGTGAAATTTCTGGCGGGTGGTTTGTGACTGGGCCTCCGAGACCTCGACAGCAAAGAAGAGACATAACGATATAGTCCAATGTTCGACGGAACACTGTCTGGTCAGGGTGAAGCACTATTTATTCACAAAGGAAAATTGGGTCACTGACCAAGTCAAAAGATGAAAAATGACATTTCGGGTCCCATACGGGGCCCTTGTTCACAATAAGTTATTGTGAACAAGGGCCTCGTATGGGACCCGAAACGTCATTTTTCATCTTTTGACTTCGTCAGTGACCCAATTTTCCTTTGTGAATAAATAAGGCATAACGATGAAAAAAAAAAACTCTCCTCTGTTTAGTCAAAGCGCGGGGATAAAATCCCCGGCAGTTTGCGGAAAACCTGATGGAATCACCGCAGTAGGGGCTACCGCGTTGAAAACATCAGTTTATTTGCGATTTATTTTCTCTAACTTTTCCCGCACTGCTAGTGTAACTGCAATGAAAAATACTTTGAACCTTCCTAGCCTTTCCTTTTGTAGAAAACTCGCGCGAATGCTAACTTTTCACAATATTTACTGCCACAATCATCAGCTAAAGCGGGATCTTCTGTCTGAACCATCATTCATATCACCTCGCACTGATCATCGCCACAAGGTACGCATTCCATACTGCCGGAGCATTGCATACTTTAACTCGTTTATACCCAAGACGGCGAGCGATTAGAGCCACCTGCCCACCTTGGTTGCCAATATTTCTGGTACCTGTTTATACTAGGCTGTTTTGTTACCTAGTGTATTTGTATTTTGTTCAAGCTTACGTTTTTTCTTTCTTTGCTCTATTAGATTACATTTTGCATTTACTTTTTGTTTTCATTTTTGATGCATTGTCTTTACTTTTTTATCCACTGCCTTCTGTAACGCATCACTGGGGCCCTAAATGTATTGTAATGAATAAATAAATAAATTCCGCATGACTCCGTTACAAAGGTGCGCTCAGTGGTCCAGGCGGGATGCGGGCGCAGGAGCAGTAGGGCGCGCACACCGGTTTCGAATGAGAGTTTTAGCGTAGAGGGGACGTATT
Source organism: Amblyomma mixtum (assembly GCF_055824585.1). Classification (NCBI taxonomy): domain Eukaryota; kingdom Metazoa; phylum Arthropoda; class Arachnida; order Ixodida; family Ixodidae; genus Amblyomma; species Amblyomma mixtum. The sequence continues at coordinate 103,349,309 of NC_143012.1, read as the reverse complement.
AGCGCAGACGTAAAGCCTACTGCGCACGCGTAAGGGTAAGTGCAAACCACACCTTGGTTAAGAGCGTGCAACTGCGCATGCAGCAGCAGGAGGCATACGGTCATACGGTGTCCGTATGGTGGAAGATGGCGGACGTGCGGCTAGGAAGGTATCCGGGAAGTTTAGCGAGGACGGAAAAGGTGGAACAGTAGAGCAATTTGATCGCTCTGGTCGGCCGATAGGTTGGCGTCGAGAGACAGTGTTCTTGGAAGGAGCACAGTCACTGACACGACATCGATGTGAAGAGGACGCCGGAAGTTTGTTGTGGTTTATGGTTTATTAGGGTTTAACGTCCCGAAGCGACTCAGGCTATGAGAGACGCAGTAGTGGAGGGCTCCGGAAATTTCGACCAGCTGGGGTTCTTTAACGTGCGCTGACATCGGACAGCACACGGGCGTCTAGAATTTCGCCTCCATCGAAATTCGGCCGCCGTGGCCGGGATCGCACCCGCGTCTTTCGGGTCAGCAGCCGAGCGCCGTAACCACTGATCCACCAAGGCGGGTCAGGGGACATCGGAAGTCTCATGCCTGAAGACGGGAGCTAATTCTTAGGAGGACATAGGAAGGTCAAGAGAAGGGGTAAGTTAAAATGCAAAGAAATCCGACGATCGGATAAAAACGGTTTAAAGCAATAGCGTCCGACGTCTTCAGCATACCGAGGGTACGTTTGAACCCTCATTGCGGGGCCGTTGTTCTGGGCGAAGCTTGCGCACCGCGGGGCGAAGTCTTTTCAAACGGCGGCGTAGTCGTAAGAGCGGCCAAGTGAAACTTGACGTAGCTGAGATTCACGGCACTGGCGGCGGCTTATTAGTAGGAGCTCGACTAGTCGTCGATATCGCGACCATTTTTATCACGTTTATCACGACAATTTCATCACGTTTGAAGGGGGCTAGGCGTGCCACTTCTCGTCATATATTGTATGCAATGTAATAGACCGATTTCACAAAGCCTACTGCGCATGCGCGCGTTTACCGGAAGTAGCCAGCCGCCATCTTGGTTGTAGTCCTTCGTGGCGTCGTCTGCACGACAGCCCACATTACTTTGCGCTTTGACAAGCATTATACCCGGCCACACTTTCCGCAGTTTCGTTTATTGTGTTGAGCTCTATAAAGGAAACAGAGGCTCCACGGCGGAGTTTCGAGGGGTGCAATGCTGATCGCGGTTGGAGCAGCGCAGAGAGGGTGGTCAGTTGCCCCTTGAAGTGGAGTGAACGCGGTGGCGACGCTGCGCTTGTTACTAGAACCTTGCTTTGGAAAATGCTACAGGTGACGATGCAAACGCGCTTGACCGCCGCTTTCGTTATTTTTGTCAGCAGAATATTTCAACGAATAGCGATGCACGCGATTTAATTAACGTCTTCGGACAGTATTTACATTTCTTGCCACCTCATTTAGCTGTTTCAGTATTCGCTGTATTCATCGAGGCATTCGCTGTACACGTTGTGCACAGCGTTTGTTGTCTTTATGTTTTCATCATAGCCCTTGCTGAAAACTGGCCATGAGATAGTTTTTTTTTATTCACGTAAGCACATAAGTGTATTCACGACGTGCTCGGCGGGTCACCAGCAGGAAAGGTCAGCATTCGAGCGAGCTATGCCGTTTTTCTAAATGGAGATGTGACAAATGCTTGTGTTCAGTGCAAAATGAGAAAAAGAAAAGCCAATTGGGGAGCTTTTGAGTACGTCTAATTAGGGTTTAGGGGTTTTTAATTTCGTGACCAACAGTTTTATTTTGATTATTGCTACACTAATTACTTTTTATTTAGGTTAATATAATCTTTTGCCAGGGCGTCTCCAGTACGACTCACTTTCGCTATTTTCGCAGTACGAGTACAGTAGATCGCCCATTTTTTTTTCGAAAACAACGGGCAAAATGTGGGTGATATCCCGGCATAAATGGCATGTGGCTGATACTGGAATCCCACTTATGCTCAAGTACCAGTGAGCAACAAAACGTTAGGAATTATTCCACATTTCTACAGTTTTATAGCCTCGCTTCCTCATTCCGTGAAATAGAGAAAGCATTATTGCTGGTATGGCCGCTCGAGACATCACGAGTGAACACATGTATCAAACGAACATTGTTGATTCCTGAATATAACACTAAATCTGAGAACACTTGTTCCCTCACAACCTTGCACCGGGCAGAAATCTCTGCAGAGATGGCTTAACGACACAGCACGAAGGTAAATCCTATCGCCTTCTTTTTAACAATTTAAGGGACCGCCTCAAAGCTGAGAGGCACGTAAAAGGCATTTCATGCAGCTTCAGAACTTGACAATTTGCCATTTGTCAATGTCCACTGATCAACAGGGACAATACGGCTAAATGCACTGAACACGGCTGCGGCGGTTGAATTTCTTTGGAGGTGAAATTCTAGAGGCCCGTGTACTGTGCGATGTCAGTGCACGTTAAAGAACCCCAGGTGGTCAAAATTTCCGGAGCCCTCCACTACGGCGTCTCTCATAGCCTTAGTCGCTTTGGGACGTTAAACCCCATAAACCAAACCAAACCAAACCAAATGCACTGAACAGGACTTCTTCACCTGTCTTTCGTGAACAGCTTCTACGCAATGTCTTGGGTACTTTTTCTCTTCTATAAAACGGAAAATCCGGGACCCTCTGCTTCGCACAGTTGTCGGAGCTCATGACACTCGTTAGGTGTCCATACTTGTGCCGCAAATGCAGCATTCATGCAGAGAAACATCGTGTGGCGACGCTAACAGGGCTGCTTCTTGCGCGTGCGCCGCGCACCGCGCCGACGCGGCCGCCGGCCGGAGTACCACAACTCCCAGAGTGCATCGCGGCGGCGGTGGCGTAGCGCAACTGCTTGTGAAATCGGTCTATTGGAAGGCAGATAAAAGGCTTCGCAGTTTTACACTCCTCCTCTGCTTCACGGCGGCATTAGTCTTTTTCTTTCGAGCGATGGTGTAATGAAAGGCGCTAATTGCGTTTGAAAACAACATGCTGCAGCGCATTCTATGGTGAGAGGAAAAGACATACGTGTAAACAACAGCCGAATTAGAACGCTGGCCCTATTTGAAACTGCGGCGCGAGTTCGTGACCCGTGGCAACAAAAAGCATTGAAGGGCTCTGGTTTCAGGGTGAAGATCGACCAGTACGTCCGCGAAATGCATAGGCGAGCCGAGTTTCCCCCCCAAAACGCGCAAAATGAATGCAAAGTTGAAAATGCTTGTTTAAGAGAAGATTTATTCATTGAAATGTTTGAATAAATAAGCTTACTTCCACTGATACTCTTTGCTTCCTGGATAATTTTTCCATGACTACAGCGCGACTTCATGACTACAACGAAGAAGGAAACACTAAGAGACACAACACTGTTTCGTACTCGTATGTTCCGTTCGTCGCGCTGCAGTCAATTATCCGAGTATGTTTGCTGTCGGTGCCTTCCCTCGGGGAACTGTTTAAGCTTGAATCAACGATTCTTCCACTGCTGTTAGCTGCTGTCAAAGTAGCTGTGCCAGGGATATATGTGTAAATAAAAAATTCTCGGCCTCTGGAGATCGTGCCCTAAGCCAGAATGTGCACTTTCACAATGTTTTCTGCTTTATGAGCCATTTAGACACACATCCAAAATAAAGTAACGCAGAGTGGGAATTCCAGCCGAAATGTGGAGCCCTCTTTCGCAGCGCACAGCGTCTCCCGCTTAGATTTTTTTCCTCGCCTCCAAATGGGGGGAAAATAAGGGGCGCCCACGGCTCTTATCGAGCGTGGAAAGCCGCTTATTTCCTCCTAATGCCTCTTTGGAGAGAGAGGGGGGCGTTCCTGGGGAAACTGCGCCATTACCTCTGAGCGTGAAATGGTGAATAATTGAGGGAGCGCACGGAGACAGCGTCGCGGCACGGCAGGGCCCGTCAGCCTCGTGCTCGGGCGGAAGGAAATGAACGCGGTTGACGCACAACGCCATGTCACCTCCTCGTGAGACTACGCGGGGGACACACGGCCTTTACAAAAATGCTTCTTGAGACGGTGTTGAAGTTCTCATGAGCAGACTCAACACGCAATGTTGAATTTTTGTTGTGACCAGGATGGCCTAGTGTTGACGAATTATTGAGGCCGGATTGAAACTCATTGGAAAAGTGGCCACCGTGCTAGAGTTGAGCATTCTCAATAAAATTTGTGCAGTGCTTTCATGTTTAATTCGTGTTGAAATTCCTGGGGTGAATCAACACACCATTCCGAATCTTGGCTGTGTTAAAAAAACAAGACATCCTGGGAATACATTCGTATTGCGCCAGATGGAGCGACTACCACTGCAATTTTTGGCGGTATACTCATACTTATTGCTGCAATTTCTTAACGTGACGCTGACATCCCCAGGGGTGCGCTTCTCTCCGCACGAACGCCTCGCCGAAGAGAGTCTCCGCAGTGAGGCGATGATCATAGCATGCGCCGAAAGCCACCCGGTGCTGTTGGTAACGCATGAACCGGGCGAGAAACTCGGGGAAGGCGTGCGTTTCCAGTCAGTCATCTCGTCCCGAGTTTTCGCCTTCTGTGCCAAAAAATGGCCACAGCCTGACCGACCTATGCGGCACGTATAAATTTTTGAGCACATAGGTTTTTTTACATATATATTTTTTCTTTATTTGAGCACAGAAAATACCATTTTTCAGTTATTTCAGAAAATGCACATTACATTAGTGAGCAGTATGAAATGTTGCACCGGCTGTCTCAGAGATACACTACTTGTTGGAAAGGTTTGAACTCGAAAATAAAAGGGTGGTTTATGGAGGCTTAACGACCCAAAAACAATACAACAGAATGTAGTAATTCAAATTATTGTAAAGTTGCACCAAAAGTGCGCTTGCCGAAGCATCATTGAACGCTGAGGCAGTCAAAGTAAAAGCAAACAAAAACTCGGCTCATTACACACGTAATAAATAGCAATTAGGCTCGGCGATCCTTATCGCAGTGTTTTGTTTTAGCTGTGCAAATATCTTTAAGTGAATACAACCACCGGCGCTCATTGCTGTCTCCATTGCACCGCGCAACTTGGCGGCGACGCTGCTCAAAATCTGACTAACGCTCCTTGATCGTGGCCAGTGCTGCTCACGTGCTGCGCTGAGCGCACAGTACCACGTGACTCGGGGTTGTGTTCTTCCACAGAATAATACCGATGCCATCGAAAGTTAAGTTACTATCGAACCATTGATGGCAAGACAAAAAAAGCTTACGATGGAACGACGGCACTGTCGTTGGTATAAAAAATTCAGGGGGAACTTTGGCTCTCTAAAGTGCTGCAAGGCGAAAGCCTTTCCTGGTGCACTGCTTGTGTTTTATTTATTTTGAAGAGGGGTTTATTGGCAAGTTCGAAGGACTGGCAGCGAAACGATGGCACAGGCTGTTCGAGTAGCGGCGGCACCAGAACAGAACCAAGAGCGAGCTCGAGCTCTCCACGCGCGCGGCCGCCGGAATCGGAGGACGCACAAATCGCTTCGTCGTCGTTGGTGCTGGCGCTCTGCCTTCTTCATTGCAACTGCCCCGGCGAAAACAGGGAGCCATCCTGGCGACTCAGGGCGAGCAGGTGACGATGGGGTCGTAGTACGGTTTTAGCCGGCTCACGTGAACAATTTCGCGGCCGCGACGGCGGTGGTCCGAGGAAGGCGTGACCGGTTCGACTATGTAGTTCACAGGTGAAGTGCGCTGCACGACACGGTAGGGACCGAGGTACTTAGCCGCAAACTTGGATGCAGCCTGCACAGACAGCCAGACGAGCGAGTCAGTTGGAAAGTCATGGGTGGGCTTGCCTTGGTCAGTCTCATATTTGCGGAGGCTTTGAGTGGCGGATGTCAACGAGCGAGCCAGCTGGCGGCACTGCTCGGCATGACGGGCAGCGTCGGAGAAAAAGGTGCATTCAGAACTGTCGGGGTTGTAAGGCAGGATAGTATCCAGAAGACAGGAAGGTTCACGGCCGTATAAAAGAAAGTAAGGGGAAAATCCGGTGGTGGCCTGGGAAGCAGTATTGTATGCATAAGTTACGAATGGTAGGACTTGATCCCAATTAGTGGCGTCAGAGGAAATATACATGGCGAGCATGTCACCAAGAGTCCGGTTGAATCTTTCAGTGAGGCCGTTCGTTTGGGGATGATAGGCGGTGGTCGTGCGATGAACGGTGTGGCACGCAGCCAGAACCTCGTGAACGACTTCGGATAAGAAAACGCGGCCGCGATCGCTTAGTAGTTCCCGAGGGGCCCCGTGGCGTAGAACAAAGTGATGAAGGAAAAAGGATGCGACGTCGCGAGCAGTAGCCGAAGGCAGGGCGGCCGTCTCCGCGTATCTTGTGAGGTGGTCCACGGCTACGACAATCCAGCGATTCCCGGCAGGCGTGCACGGGAGCGGACCATACAGGTCGATGCCCACGCGATCGAAGGGACGAGCTGGGCAAGGCAATGGCTGTAACTGGCCGGTGGAAAGACGAGGAGGTGATTTCCGCTGCTGACAGGCAGTGCACGAGCGTATATAGCGGCGGACAAAAGTGTACATTCCGCGCCAGTAGTATCGCTGACGCAGACGCTCGTAGGTTTTCAGCAATCCAGCATGTGCACATTGTGGGTCGGCATGGTGATGCATACAAACATCAGAGCGAAGGTGGCGAGGGATGACCAAGAGCCATTTGCGGCCATCCGGGCGATAGTTGCGGCGATACAGTAGAGAGTCTCTAATTGTGAAATGGCAAGCTTGACGACGAAGTGACCGAGGGAACGAAGCCGTAGACGGTGCGCTGAGGAGGTCGAGGAGCGAAGAAATCCATGGGTCTCGTCGTTGTTCGAAAGGGAGATCCGTGGCGGTGAGAGCGGCCAGCGTCGAGTCGGATATGGACGAAACGGGCGCAGATGGCAAAGGTGAGCGCGACAAGGCGTCAGCGTCGGAATGTTTGCGGCCCGACCGATACACAACGTTAATGTCATATTCCTGCAGACGAAGGGCCCAGCGGCCGAGGCGTCCAGAAGGGTCTTTCAGTGTAGACAGCCAGCAGAGGGCATGGTGATCAGTAACAACGTCCAGGGGGCGGCCGTATAAGTAGGGACGAAATTTTGTTAACGCCCACACTATGGCGAGGCACTCCTTTTCTGTAACAGTGTAATTGGCTTCCGCTTTGGTTTGGTTTTGGTTTTGTGGGGTTTAACGTCCCAAAGCGACTAAGGCTATGAGACGCCGTAGTGAAGGGCTCCGGAAATTTCGACCACCTGGGGTTCTTTAACGTGCACTGACATCGCACAGTACACGGGCCTCTAGAATTTCTCCTCCAAAGAAATTCTAGCCGCGGCGGCCAGGATCGAACCCGCGTCTTTTGGGTCAGCAGCCGAGCACCATAGCCACTGAGCCACCGGCTTCCGCTTTGGTGAGTGCACGGCTGGCGTAAGCAACAACGTATTCGGAAAAGCCCGGTTTACGCTGCGCAAGGACTGCCCCGAGGCCGATGCCGCTGGCGTCGGTGTGGAGCTCAGTAGGCGCGCTGGGATCGTAATGGCGAAGGATCGGTGGTGAAGTCAGAAGACGACGGAGCGTATTGAAAGCATCGTCGCAGGTTGAGTTCCAAGCAGATAGCTTGGTGGGACCATTCAAAAGCTTTGTAAGCGGCGCAATGATAGAGGCGAAGTTGCGCACAAAACGGCGGAAATACGAGCACAGGCCCACGAAGCTTCGCAGCTCTTTAACAGAAGTCGGCTTGGGAAAGTGCGTGACAGCACGTAGCTTCTCTGGATCGGGCAGGACGCCATCCTTGGAGACAACGTGGCCGAGTATGGTCAGCTGGCGGGCGCCAAATCGGCATTTCTTGAGGTTCAGTTGGAGACCGGCGCCGGTGAGACAGGTCAGTACCTTGTGCAACCGCGTGAGATGAGTCGGAAAATCGGGCGAAAAAACGACAACATCGTCTAGGTAGCATAGGCAAATATTCCACTTTAGTCCACGCAAGATATTGTCCATCATTCTCTCAAACGTAGCGGGAGCGTTGCAGAGTCCGAATGGCATGACGGTAAACTCATAAAGGCCGTCAGGTGTGACGAAACCGGTTTTAGGGCGGTCAGACTCAGCCATGGGCACTTGCCAATAGCCGGATCGGAGATCCAAGGAAGAGAAGAACTCGGCTCCTTGCAAACAGTCGAGGGCGTCGTGAATACGTGGTAGCGGGTAGACGTCCTTGCGCGTAATTTTGTTCAGGCGGCGGTAGTCAACGCAAAATCGAATCGAACCATCCTTCTTTTTGACCAGCACGACGGGAGACGACCACGGACTAGAAGAGGGCTGAATAACGCCGCGCTGCAGCATGTCATCAACCTGCTCTGCGATGACGCGGCGCTCCGGAGGCGACACACGATAGGGCCGCTGGCGTAGAGGGGCATGAGTTCCGGTATCGATGTGGTGGACGATAGTGGTCGCGCGGCCCAGGGAAGTTGTCTGGTGGTCGAATGATGAGCGGAACTTGTGAAGCAGGGCGAGGAGCTGCTCGCGGTGAGGTGGGTCGAGGTCGCTGGCAACTGAGCGGTGAAAAATCGCCGAGGACAGCGGGTCGCAGGTAGCGTTAGGCAGCGTGAGGGCGGCGATTGGTATACTTTCGGAAAGAGCATCATCGTCGAAGGGTGCGATCAGGTCAACGGGTTCAACATGTCCAAGGCACTCTCCACGGAGCAACCTGAACCCAGAGGGTGAGGGATTCGAGACGACGATCTCGGCGGCACCTTGGCGCATGTCGACGACGGCAAACGGAAGAGGAAGGTGTCGGCGAGAAGCAAAGATAGGCGAAGGGGCGAAGAGTACAGGCTCGCAGGAACCAGAAATTGAGGAAAGGGGAACGAGCACGGCACTGCCGGGGGGAACATCGGTGTCGGCGGCGACAACGCATTTGGCACCAGAGCAAGGCGGCTGTTCGTCGACGGGCGCATCGCAGAGCATGGAAAAGGAGACGTGAGCACGGGCACAGTCTATGACGGCATGATGATGGGATAGAAAATCCCAGCCAAGGATGAGGTCATGGGAGCAAGAGCTGAGCACTAAAAATTCGACGACATATAAAACGTCCGCGATGACGACACGTGCCGTGCAAGCGGCAGAAGGATAAATGGGCTCGGCGCTAGCGGTGCAAAGAGAGAGTCCAGAAGTAGAAGTGGTGACTTTACGAAGTGAACGGCAGAAGTTTTCGGCTATCACGGAAACGGCAGCACCAGTGTCCACAAGCGCAAGTGCTCGAATGCCGTCAACTAACACGTCTAAAAAGTTCGGTGGTGAAAGGCGAGGTCTTGAGCAGGTCGAAATGTGCGCAGTTCGTGCCCCCAGAACTGCGGCTCCTAGTTTTCCGGGTTGTCGGTCATGTTACGACGCTGCATAGGTGACAAGGACCGACGACGAGGGGAAGGTGACCGATCAGAAGGGACGTGGGGCCGGCGTGGCAAGTGGTCAGCAAAAGCCTCCCCAGGTAGCCCTGAAGGTGTGCGAGCGGCGCGAGACGGGTAGTAGTTCGGCACAGCGGGCACAGGCGCAGCCAGAACCTGACGACAGTGGCGGGCGACGTGGCCTGGGAGACCGCACGTGTAACAAATCGGCCGGTTGTCAGCAGTGCGCCAAGAACTGTAGGAAGTAGGCGCCGGTCGGAGCCGGGGAGCACGAGATGCAGGCGGCGTTGTCCGGACGTATGGAAAGGCCAGCGGTTGCGGTGGTAGGGCGACGGCTTCGGAATACGTGAGAGGCGCACGCATAGGAGGGGCAGGCGGCGTAGCAATAGGAGCGCCGTAGCTCAAAGGTGCAGCGTCGGGGGCGGTCTGCATCGAGAGGAGGTTGACTTCAGGAGCCAGTGGAGCCGGAGCTGGAGCCGGCTGCCGACGAACGGGAAGCGCATCGGCTACCTCCTGTGCTATAGTCTGCCGTATCTCAGGGGTCAGGGTATGGGGCGTAGAGTGAGCGCCAGAGAGGAGCGAAAGCTGCCGGGCCACCTCATGACGCACGAAGTCTTTGATGTGATCCAAAAGGTCACTATTGACGGCCAGGCCGGAGATGGACTCAGCAGGTGCGGACGGGCGACGAGCGTTAAGTCGCTGCTTGCGCAACTCGTCGAAGCTCTGGCACAGGTTGTACACGGAGGCGACGGTTGTGGGACTTTTGGCCACCAGCATATGGAAAGCGTCGTCGTCGATGCCCTTCATAATATGGTTGATCTTGTCGGCCTCAAGCATAGACGGGTCGACACGCTTGCATAGATCGACCACATCTTAGATGTAGGCGGTGAAACTTTCACCCGCACACTGAACACGAGCGCGCAAGCATTGCTCAGCGCGAAGTTTACGCACGGCGGGACGGCCAAAAACTTCGGCAAACGTTGTCTTGAAAGTAGCCCATGTTGGAATATCAGCCTCGTGATTGCGAAACCAGAGATTCGCGACGTCGCTCAGGTAAAATATTACGTTGTTTAGTTTCATGCGGTCATCCCAGTTGTTGTGACGGCTCACCCGCTCATACGAAGCCAGCCAATCCTCGACATCCTGGTCGCAGTGTCCGTTGAAAACGACGGGGTCTCTCTGCCGGACGGCACCGGAGCAAATGACGGGCTGCGATGGGACTGCTGGCTGCTGGCTTTCGTTGGTCGTCGCCATCGGAATTGTGCGGCTGCGGAGCTCCACGTTGGTAGTGTACTAGGCGAACCCGCACGCTCCACCAAATGAAGAGGGGTTTATTGGCAAGTTCGAAGGACTGGCAGCGAAACGATGGCACAGGCTGTTCGAGTAGCGGCGGCACCAGAACAGAACCAAGAGCGAGCTCGAGCTCTCCACGCGCGCGGCCGCCGGAATCGGAGGACGCACAAATCGCTTCGTCGTCGTTGGTGCTGGCGCTCTGCCTTCTTCATTGCAATTTTTTATTTTTCTTAGTGCATTTTCATTTTATTTTGTTTATTTTTGTTCCTTTTGTTATCTTTATTGTTTTTAATTTTTATCTTATTTTTATTTTTATTCCTTTTATTTTATTTATGAAACCCATGCATATATTTTTCATTTTGTTTCTTCTGTTATTTTTATTCCTTTTCCATTTTTACTTTCTGATTTTTATTTCTTTATTCCTTTCATTTTATTTATCAAACCCATGCATTCACTAGATGCGCCTTTATTTTTGTTTCAACCTTGAGCCTTCGTGGCGGAGTGGTAGCGTTTCTGCTTCAAGTGCCAAAGGCTCTGGTTCGATTCCCAGCCTCGACGCAGTTTCTTTTTAAGCCATCATCGTCATCAGCCTGACTACACCCACTGCAGGGCAAAGGCCTCCCCCATGTCTCTCCAACTAACCCTGTCATTTGCCAGTTGCGGCCACTATCCCCGCAAGCTTCCTAATGTCATCCGCCCACCTAACTTTCTGCCGTCCCCTGGTACGTTTGCCTTCTCTTGGAATCCACTCCGTTACCCTTAAGGACCAGCGGTTATCTTGCCTTCGCTGTACATGCCCTGCCCAAGCCCATTTCTTCCTCTTGGTTTCAACTAGGATGTCACTAACCCGCGTTTGTTCCCTCACCCACTCCGCCCGCTTCCGATCTCTCAACGTTGCACCTATCATTTTCCTTTCCATAGCTCGCTGCGTTGTTCTTAACTTAAGCTGAACCCTCTTGGTAGCCTCCACGTTTCTGCCTCAATATCAAAATTTATTTTCGACATCAGGGTTTTCATATTAAATTTGAACAGCACTTGCACAGATATGCTTCTATTTAAAAATAAAAACCTGTTTAAAGAATTTTTGGAATGCCCAAAGTCTCAGCCTGTGCAATAGATAATACTTACGAAAAAATCAGTTCTAGCTCGTACAGTTTTTTGGAAATTTGGCATCTGGATGGTTCTTTCAGATCATGAATGGCAGCTTACCAATATCCCTGAAGAGAAAGGTATGTAACAGCTGTATCTTACCGGTACTCACCTATGGGGCAGAAACGTGGTGGGTAACGAAAAGGGCTAAGCATAAGGACAGCGCAGAGAGCTATGGAAAAAGAATAAATTTAACGTTAAGAGCCAGCAAGAGAGGAGAGTGCGTAAGGGATCAAATACGGGTTAATGACATACTAGTCGAAATCAAGAGGCTGAAATGGACAGGGCATGTAATGCGAAGGCAGGATAACCACTGGTCTTTTGGGGTAACGGAGTGAATTCCAAGAGAAGGCAAGCGTTGCAGGGGGCGAGCAGAAAGTTAGGTGGGCGGATGAGATTAAGAAATTTGCGGGGATACGGTGGCCGCAACTGGCAAAGGACAGGGTTAATTGGAGAGACATGCCCTGCAGTGGGCGTAGTCAGACTGATGATGATTAGTTGGGCGAAACAGTGAGGAGAAGGCTTCACAACGTAGGTGGTATTAAATTCTGCTCAAATTGTGTGGAAGTCATACAAGTGAGACGAACCGGTAACATCAGCAACCTTTTCAATACGGCCGGTAAGTCGAACAAAACACACCTATATATGAAACTAACCGAGGCGCAGCCATCGATGTTTTGGGCTGGCTCTTCTGCTATTCTCTGGCGTCTGACCTAAACTCGGATAATAAAGCAGCATCCTCAGCGCCATTGCGACATTCTACATTGTCGGCAAAATCTACCTTGGGCACAGCTGAATGGCAAGAGTGACCGCATTTCAAGGCATCTGCCACGGTGGTGGAGATTATACACTCGGCTCTTTTCAAACGCCGTTCGAAAATAGCTGGTACGCGAAAAGAACGACATAGTAAAGAGATAATTAAATTGTAATTTAATAGCATCAAGGCGAGTAGCGCCGCATGCTCAAGAAAAAAAATTGTTTTCATGTAATACAAAGGTTTTAAGTACTCATTCCTTCCCCATACTGTCACTAAGTGCAAGCTCTGAATGAAGCAAAAGGCTCTCAGGTATCCCTGTTTTGGGCAAAGTCCGATGCCTTCGTTTGCTGCCAAGTTCGATGTCATTATATGTTCTCTGCCTTTGTAATCGGTTTTATGTTGTATGTTCTGGTTTTTACTCTGTTCGTTAGCTGCTTCTTTTTCAGTGTACTTGTCATTTTTATCAATATGTCTGTACCCCACTCCTGCCTAAGGCCTGTAACACAGGCCGGCAGTATTTGCTAAATAAGTAAATAAAGGTCCCAACCGTCTGAAATTGGCGTTCTCACCCATCGTTAGAAAGCGGCCCCCGACGTGAAGCACAACGGCGGCCACTTTATTCCAAGTAAGCTTAGCTGAATTTTAGACTGTTGGTACGTAGCTTCAGTACATAGAAAAGTATACAACAGCTGTATCTTACCGGTACTCACCTACGGGGCAGAAACGTGAAGGCTAACAAACAGTGTTCAGCTTAAGTTAAGGACAACGCAGCGAGCTATGGAAAGGAAAATGATAGGTGTAATGTTAAGAGATCGGAAGAGAACGGAGTGGGTGAAGGAACAAACGAGGGTTAATGATATCCTAGTTGAAATCAAGAGGAAGAAATGGGCTTGGGCAGGGCATGTAACTCGAAGGAAAGATAACCGCTGGTCCTTAAGGATAACGGAGTGGATTCCTAGAGAGGGCAAACGATCAGGGGGCGGCAGAACGTTAGGTGGGCGGATGAGATTAAGAAGTTTGCGGGGATACAGTGGCCGCAACTGGCCAAGGACAGAGTTGACTGTAGAGACATGGGAGAGGCCTTTGCCCTGCAGTGGGTGTGGTCAGGCTGATGACGATGATGACGGACATAGCTTCGGTGGTCACAGCTCGGCTAAGAGCGAGAAAAGCGTCGCCCTTCGTCCTCGCACTTCTGCTTCCGTTCCTTTCCGAGCTTACGCCAAGCAAGTTCATTTCAAGGTCATGATGACCACTCTGGGAACACGGTGCCGCAACACCGACCCCAACGTGGTTCGCAGCTGCACGGCTGTGAGGGTGATTCTGTGTTCGCTCGGGTCAGAATCAGAATCATGTTTATTTAACATCATGTCGATGTGGGGTGCGTCGACAAAAGCCAGTGAAAGGCTTGACGAAGCCGACGCACCCCAGAGAGGCATTGCAGTGGTGCACAACATCAGAGCGCTTTCGAAGAACAAACAAACAAAATAAATAACAGATTTTGCATTAGCTGTACATCAATTCGGACTCCTTATTATAATTGATGCGGCGGGTGTGTAGCTGAGCATTTGATAGCTGTAGTTTGTTCTCATCCTAGGTACATACCATTTGGGTGTCGCTCGTGTAGAGTGCTTTGGCTCTTTGCATTGTAAACGTAACAGCTTTACCATAGGGCAATCCGCCGTCCTTTGTTTTCCCGCCCGGTTCGCCCCCTTCCTCGAACCGTAGGTCCTTCCGCTTGCCCTTCTCACTCGTGGCATTGAGAGTAGTGCTATCAACATACCACGGAAACCGTGATCATGCCGGGATGTGCAACGTGAGAACCCTTGTCCGCGGAACGTTGTCTGGGACAGGGTGACAGGATGTTCTGATTGCCTTCTGGAGCATTCACACAAGTCTGCCGCCAGCACGCTGCAGAGCGAGTGAAAGAGCTAAGCCTAACAAAGTAGTAGGTGTAGAAGAACTTTATTCACCGGAAGTGTGAGGAAAAGAATCACGGGATATTCGCAATATTACAGACAGGACGTCGGGTAGCTGCATAGCGCAGCCTTGTAGCGACCTCTTCAGCCGTGCCCGTCGCACGGAGTTGTACCTCAGGGTCCGAGGTGGACAACGCTGTCTCCCACTGCTCTGGGTTGGGGAGTTGCAAATGTTACGGGGGTTTCTCCGCGTGTCATTCAAAATGAATGTGGTTGAGAGTGCCCCGCATTTAACGCCGTGCGACCTGAATTCGTCCGGGGTGAATTCGGAATAAATGTGTGGATTAATAACTGTTCGTCTGTAACTGCCTCCAGACGGCCCCTTGCCTTTTGTTGAACGAGGGGTACCGGAAGGGGGGGGGGGGGTGACTTAAGTCTATTCTTTCCGTAGCGGGGAGTAATTTCATGGTACGGGACCATTCTCTCTCTAGCCGATCAGAAATCCGAATCGCCCGCCGCCCAGCAAACAAATTCTCTGGCATATTGGTTGGCTTTTTCGTTTCTCTCACCGCCGTAGTCAGCTGAAACCCATGCCAGTTTAAAAGGTCTAAAATTTTGTCGCCGTAATTAGGATGTAATTTTGTATGCTGTATTGCATACGGAGCGTTTCGAAAAGCTCCGTATCGCCGTTTTAGAGTCATTTCTTATAATTCTGCGATTGGTTGCACCAATAGCCACAGCTATTGCAGCTTCTTCTGCTTCTGATGGGTGGAGCGTAGAGCTGTGCACGGGCTCGGGCCGGCCCGGCCCGCGGGCCGGGCTCGGGCCTTGCGGAAGTTATTCACCCGGGCCCGGGCCGGGCTCGGGCCACGGTATATTTATCTCGGACGGGCCGGCCGGGCTTCGCGATCGCGATTGCTCCTGCGTGGCTCCAGCCGCCCTACTGTTGCAAGGTTACTGTTGCAAGGTTCGAAACTAATCTCCACATGAGTGGTCTCACGAGCCCAAATGACACTGCACAAAGGAAGGTGAGGCGTGTCGAACCGAAGGCACTCGCAAAAGTACCCTCCGCCACGCGTTGACGGGGGGCCGGGTGGGAGGGGGGGGGGGGGGGTCATTATCACATGTACGGGACAACAGGATTCTCGCTCGTGTGGCAACAACGATGTGTTGTGACCATTATCTTCTTGCTCGCCATGGTTACCTGAGTAGGTGTAGGCGATAACTCTCTACATGCGCCATGTTTGCATATACTCACTAATTTTCATCTAGAGCATGAGAACCGAGCATTTTAAAAACATTAAAATAAACTGATTTTCCTTAGATTGTCTCTTTCTGTTTCATCGTCACTTCAATTTCAGTTTTGCAAGCCGGGCCGGGCTCGGGCCGGGCCTTAACTCGGGCCGGGCCCGGGCGGGCTTAGGTTTCTTCAGTGTCGGGCCGGGCCGGGCCTCCATCAGTAGTGTAGGGCTCGGGCCGGGCGCGGGCTGAAATTTGCGGCCCGTGCACAGCTCTAGTGGAGCGTACTTCTAACTGAGGCGCCATTGACCAGTTTCACTGTGTGATCGACTATTTTGTTGCAGCATCAACGCGTACTGCGTTGGGTTGAGATGAGAAATATCTTTGGCTTGCTTTAGCGCTAGCCCTCTTCCTGCCCTCATCATGCTCCGGATGCATGTTCTTAGGTACAGATATGACTGGAGCCCCCAGTAACCCTCGCACCCCTCTGTGTTCTTTGTACAGCGCAGTTTCCTATATACAGTCCCCCCGCGACGTATAGTCCCCAGGGCTCGATTCTGACTGAAACCTTTTCTTTTACTGCATTGTACAGAGGGCAAAACACATGAACAAAACAGCTGATCTGTGTGTTCCGCAGCTGCCAAAGACGCTGCTACCAGGAAGGCAAAAAATGACAATGAAATCCTACGAGTTTAGCTGCACATGCTTACATCCTGACATTTTTAACCAAATTTTTCACTTGCTGTCACGTGTTCAGCCCGAAACGCGCCCACAATGTGTTCTAGAAAAGCGTTTTGCCCTCTGTGCGTACCTGATACATTTTCCGTATCCGGTAACATTATCTCTTTATCTCTTTTTCCGCAGTGTCTCTTGCTCGCACGTGCGTTCCGCAACTTCTTATCTTGTGTATGCTGCTGTGTATATAAGGTGTTCCCTTGCTCCAATAAAAATCAGTTGACAGTCGGCGCTTGTGTCTCGTCTCTTGTACTTCGTGGTCGTGTGTGTTTGCGCCCTTTTAAAGTTTTCAAATATGAACCAACTTGCCCAAAAAGAAGTGTTTCAGATTCAGATTTATTTGAACAACACTTGGTTGCCGAGGAGGCGAACAAAAAGACAAACAAAAGTTGTCTGACGAAGCATCCGCCTCCTTTACACACTACCACCGAGCAATGGCAGGTTTAACCAAAGAAAACAGACCGCAAAGAGACATTGCATATAACATTATACACGAAAACATGAATAAATATAAAAAAAGAAAAACAGCTCATATTCACTTAAGGCACACAATTAAAATGTGCTGCAAAAAGTAGATTCGCGAGTTAACATCGTTACACGGTAACATAAATCCGGTAACATTGGTATCCGGTAACATAAATCGTATTCGGCCTTTTAAGCTTCATAGGGGGATATTAAGAAAAAATGCCGTATTTTCTGAGCAATGCGCGACAAATTCGGTTTTCACTAACTACAGAAATGGAAGTAGTTGTTTCCCTTTTCAGATCACTACACGTACAAAAAATAAAAATAAAAGCGTGGCCGAGCGCGTCGATACGGCGGCGCAGACACGCGGCGCAAACAGGCCAAGCGCGCGGATTCAATTCCGGCAAGGGCATCGGGAGAGATCGTTAGGCAGCGCGGCCGCTTAATTACCTCGCGCGCCATATGCGGCCGACTCTTGACTGCGCAGTTAATCGCCGCCGGCGACTAATCGCTGCCGCGCCGTGGAGAGCGCCTCGCGGGAAGGCCCGGCCAGCTGTCAGGGCCCGCACCCTGCTTCAGCGGTTGTTCGCGTGTGGGCTACGCTTCCGAAGCGCCGTCATGCGGTGCGGCCATTAAAGCGACGTCATGGTCAACTCCACTTCTTTTCTTTATGAACATTTTGAGTTGATAACTACATCACATTCCTAGAGTCCCTTCGCTTCGGCACAGAATACCGAACGCCTATCAACATACCATGGAGAAGCACCTAAAATTCAGGGGGGCGCTTTGTTGGCCTAAAGTGCGGTGAGGCGAAAGCCTTCAGCCCGGTGTTGTGGCTTGTGTCACTGAT